>NW_026735062.1:0-179260 GCF_949786415.1 Peromyscus eremicus
ACAGTAGAGTAGAAGAGTGCTCTTTTCTCAAAGTAGAGTGTGTTTCTTGTAAGGTGAGCTAGTGTTTGTTTCCCAGTCCTAAATGGAGTTGAATCACATGCAGTTTTTGGTCCTATGAGCAAGAGATGTTTTCTGGTAAGGAAAGTGACTCTTGCGCTCCCATTGGCATACACAGTGCAAATAGCACTGGCATCTGTTCCCAGCAAGTACAGTGTATTGGACTGAAGCGGAGCTACCATTCTTGTCAGTTTCCTAAGCAGAGTTGAACTAGATATGGCCGTATTTGTTGGAAGCACAGTTCTTTTGTTCTGAGCAAACTCACTGTTCTGGCCCTATAGGAGACACAGTAGAGTAGAAGAGTGCTCTTTTCTCAAAAGCAGAGTGTGTTTCTTGTAAGGCGAGCTAGCGTTTGTTTCCCAGTCCTAAATGGAGTTGAATCACATGCAGTTTTTGGTCCTAAGAGCAAGAGTTGTTTTCTCGTAAGCAAAGTCACTATTGTGCTCCCATTGCCATACACAGTGCAAATAGCACTCTTGTCTGTTCCCAGCAAGTACAGTGTATTGGACTGAAGAGGAGCTACTCTTCTTGTCAGTTTCCTAAGTAGAGTTGAACTACATATTGCCCGTGTGTATAGGAAGCACAGTTCTTTTTTTCTGAGCAAGCTCAATGTTCTGACCCCATATGAACAACAGTAGAATAGAAGACTGCTCTTTTCTCAAAAACAGAGTGTGTTTCTTGTAAGGCGAGCAAGCGTTTGTTTCCCAGTCCTAAATGGAGTTGAATCACATGCAGTTTCTTGTCCTACGAGCAAGAGTTGTTTTCTGGTAAGAAGAGTAACTATTGCGCTCCCATTGTCATACACATGGCAAATAGCACTGGCGTCTCTTCCCAGCATGTACAGTGTATTTGACTGAAGAGGATCTACTGTTCTTGTCAGTTTCCTAAGCAGAATTGAACTAGATATGGCCGTATTTGTTGGAAGCACAGTTCTTTTGTTCTGAGCAAACTCACTGTTCTGGCCCTATAGGAGACACAGTAGAGTAGAAGAGTGCTCTTTTCTCAAACACAGAGTGTGTTTCTTGTAAGGAGAGCTAGCGTTTGTTTCCCAGTCCTAAATGGAGTTGAATCACATGCAGTTTTTGGTCCTATGTGCAAGAGTTGTTTTCTGGTAAGGAAAGTCACTATTGCGCTCCCACTTCCGTACACAGTGCAAATAGCACTCGCATCTGTTCCCAGCAAGTACAGTGTACTGGACTGAAGAGGAGCTACTGTTCTTGTCAGTTTGCTAAGCAGAGTTGAACTAGATATGGCCCCTGTGTGTAGGAAGCACAGTTCTTTTGTTCTGAGCAAGCTCACTGTTCGGACCACATAGGAAACACAGAAGAGTAGAAGAGTGCTCTTTTCTCAAAAGCAGAGTGTGTTTCTTGTAAGGCGAGCTAGCGTTTGTTTCCCAGTCCTAAATGGAGTTGAAACACATGCAGTTTATTGTCCTATGAGCAAGAGTTGTTTTCTGGTAAGAAGAGTCACAATTGCGCTCCCATTGTCATACACAGGGAAAATAGCACTGGCGTCTGTTCCCAGCATGTACAGTGTATTGGACTGAAGAGGATCTACTGTTCTTTTCAGTTTCTTTAGCAGAATTGAACTAGATATGGCAGTATTTGTAAGAAGCACAGTTCTTTTGTTCTGAGCAAGCTCACTGTTCTGGTCCTATAGGAAACACAGTAGAGTAGAAGAGTGCTCTTTTCTCAAAAGCAGAGTGTGTTTCTAGTAAGGCAGGCGAGTGTTTGTTTCCCAGTCCTAAATGGAGTTGAATCACATGCATTTTTTGGTCCTACGAGCAAGAGTTGTTTCTGGTAAGGAAAGTCACTATTATGCTCCCAATGTCATACACAGTGCAAATAGCACTTGCGTCTGTTCCTAGCAAGTACAGTGTATTGGACTGAAGCAGAGCTACTGTTCTTGTCAGTTTCCTAAGCAGAGTTGAACTAGATATTGCCCCTGTGTGTAGGAAGCACAGTTCTTTTGTTCTGAGCAAGCTCACTGTTCAGACCCCTTAGAAAACACATTAGTGTAGAAGAGTGCTCTTTTCTCAAAAGCAGAGTGTGTTTCTTATAAGGCGAACTAGCGTTTGTTTCCCAGTCAGAAATGGAGTTGAATCCCATGAAGTTTCTGGTCCTACCAGCAAGAGGTGTTTTCCGATAAGAAGAGTCACTATTGTGCTCCTATTGCCATACACAGTGCAAATAGCACTCGCGTCTGTTCCCAGCTATTACAGTGTATTGGACTGCAGAGGAGCTACCGTTCTTGTCAGTTACCTAAGCAGAGTTGAACTAGATATGGCCCCTGTGTGTAGGAAGCACAGTTCTTTGTTCTGAGCAAGCTCACTGTTCGGACCCCATAGGAAACACAGTAGAGTAGAAGAGTGCTCTTTTCTCAAAAACAGAGTGTGTTTCTTGTAAGGCGAGCTAGCATTTGTTTCCCAGTCCTAAATGGAGTTGAATCACATGCAGTTTCTTGTCCTATGAGCAAGAGTTGTTTTCTGGTAAGAAGAATCACTATCGAGCTCCCATTGTCATACACAGGGCAAATAGCACTGGCGTCTGCTCCCAGCAAGTACAGTGTATTGGACTGAAGCAGAGCTACTGTTCTTGTCAGATTCCTAAGCAGAGTTGAAGTAGATATGGCCCCTGTGTGTAGGAAGCACAGATCTTTTGTTCTGAGCAAGCTCACTGTTCAAACCCCATAGAAAACACATTAGAGTAGAAGAGTGCTCTTTTCTCAAAAGCAGAGTGTGTTTCTTATAAGGCGAGCTAGTGTTTGTTTCCCAGTCAAAAATGGAGTTGAATCCCATGCAGTTTCTGGTCCTACGAGCAAGAGGTGTTTTCTGATAAGAAAAGTCACTATTGCGCTCCTATTGCCATACACAGTGCAAATAGCACTCGCGTCTGTTCCCAGCTTGTACAGTGTATTGGACTGAAGAGGAGCTACCATTCTTGTCAGTTTCCTAAGCAGAGTTGAACTAGATATGGCCCCTGTGTGTAGGAAGCACAGTTCTTTTGTTCTGAGCAAGCTCACTGTTTGGACCACATAGGAAACACAGTAGAGTAGAAGAGTGCTCTTTTCTCAAAAGCAGAGTGTGTTTCTTGTAAGGCGAGCTAGTGTTTGTTTCCCAGTCAGAAATGGAGTTGAATCCCATGCAGTTTCTGGTCTTATGAGCAAGAGGTGTTTTCTGATAAGAAGAGTCACTATTGCGCTCCCATTGTCATACAGAGGACATATAGCACTGGCGTCTGTTCCCTGCAGGTACAGTGTGTTGGACTGAAGTGGAGCTACTGTTCTTGTCAGAATCCTAAGCAGAGTTGAACTAGATATGGCCTGTGTGTGGAGGAAGCACAGTTCTTTTGTTCTGAGCAAGCTCTCTGTTCGGACCCCATAGGATACACAGTAGAGTAGAAGAGTGCTCTTTTCTCAAAGTGGAGTGTGTTTCTTGTAAGGTGAGCTAGTGTTTGTTTCCCAGTCCTAAATGGAGTTGAATCACATGCAGTTTTTGGTCCTATGAGCAAGAGATGTTTTCTGGTAAGGAAAGTGACTCTTGCGCTCCCATTGGCATACACAGTGCAAATAGCACTGGCATCTGTTCCCAGCAAGTACAGTGTATTGGACTGAAGCGGAGCTACCATTCTTGTCAGTTTCCTAAGCAGAGTTGAACTAGATATGGCCGTATTTGTTGGAAGCACAGTTCTTTTGTTCTGAGCAAACTCACTGTTCTGGCCCTATAGGAGACACAGTAGAGTAGAAGAGTGCTCTTTTCTCAAAAGCAGAGTGTGTTTCTTGTAAGGCGAGCTAGCGTTTGTTTCCCAGTCCTAAATGGAGTTGAATCACATGCAGTTTTTGGTCCTAAGAGCAAGAGTTGTTTTCTCGTAAGCAAAGTCACTATTGTGCTCCCATTGCCATACACAGTGCAAATAGCACTCTTGTCTGTTCCCAGCAAGTACAGTGTATTGGACTGAAGAGGAGCTACTCTTCTTGTCAGTTTCCTAAGTAGAGTTGAACTACATATTGCCCGTGTGTATAGGAAGCACAGTTCTTTTTTTCTGAGCAAGCTCAATGTTCTGACCCCATATGAACAACAGTAGAATAGAAGACTGCTCTTTTCTCAAAAACAGAGTGTGTTTCTTGTAAGGCGAGCAAGCGTTTGTTTCCCAGTCCTAAATGGAGTTGAATCACATGCAGTTTCTTGTCCTACGAGCAAGAGTTGTTTTCTGGTAAGAAGAGTAACTATTGCGCTCCCATTGTCATACACATGGCAAATAGCACTGGCGTCTCTTCCCAGCATGTACAGTGTATTTGACTGAAGAGGATCTACTGTTCTTGTCAGTTTCCTAAGCAGAATTGAACTAGATATGGCCGTATTTGTTGGAAGCACAGTTCTTTTGTTCTGAGCAAACTCACTGTTCTGGCCCTATAGGAGACACAGTAGAGTAGAAGAGTGCTCTTTTCTCAAACACAGAGTGTGTTTCTTGTAAGGAGAGCTAGCGTTTGTTTCCCAGTCCTAAATGGAGTTGAATCACATGCAGTTTTTGGTCCTATGTGCAAGAGTTGTTTTCTGGTAAGGAAAGTCACTATTGCGCTCCCACTTCCGTACACAGTGCAAATAGCACTCGCATCTGTTCCCAGCAAGTACAGTGTACTGGACTGAAGAGGAGCTACTGTTCTTGTCAGTTTGCTAAGCAGAGTTGAACTAGATATGGCCCCTGTGTGTAGGAAGCACAGTTCTTTTGTTCTGAGCAAGCTCACTGTTCGGACCACATAGGAAACACAGAAGAGTAGAAGAGTGCTCTTTTCTCAAAAGCAGAGTGTGTTTCTTGTAAGGCGAGCTAGCGTTTGTTTCCCAGTCCTAAATGGAGTTGAAACACATGCAGTTTATTGTCCTATGAGCAAGAGTTGTTTTCTGGTAAGAAGAGTCACAATTGCGCTCCCATTGTCATACACAGGGAAAATAGCACTGGCGTCTGTTCCCAGCATGTACAGTGTATTGGACTGAAGAGGATCTACTGTTCTTTTCAGTTTCTTTAGCAGAATTGAACTAGATATGGCAGTATTTGTAAGAAGCACAGTTCTTTTGTTCTGAGCAAGCTCACTGTTCTGGTCCTATAGGAAACACAGTAGAGTAGAAGAGTGCTCTTTTCTCAAAAGCAGAGTGTGTTTCTAGTAAGGCAGGCGAGTGTTTGTTTCCCAGTCCTAAATGGAGTTGAATCACATGCATTTTTTGGTCCTACGAGCAAGAGTTGTTTCTGGTAAGGAAAGTCACTATTATGCTCCCAATGTCATACACAGTGCAAATAGCACTTGCGTCTGTTCCTAGCAAGTACAGTGTATTGGACTGAAGCAGAGCTACTGTTCTTGTCAGTTTCCTAAGCAGAGTTGAACTAGATATTGCCCCTGTGTGTAGGAAGCACAGTTCTTTTGTTCTGAGCAAGCTCACTGTTCAGACCCCTTAGAAAACACATTAGTGTAGAAGAGTGCTCTTTTCTCAAAAGCAGAGTGTGTTTCTTATAAGGCGAACTAGCGTTTGTTTCCCAGTCAGAAATGGAGTTGAATCCCATGAAGTTTCTGGTCCTACCAGCAAGAGGTGTTTTCCGATAAGAAGAGTCACTATTGTGCTCCTATTGCCATACACAGTGCAAATAGCACTCGCGTCTGTTCCCAGCTATTACAGTGTATTGGACTGCAGAGGAGCTACCGTTCTTGTCAGTTACCTAAGCAGAGTTGAACTAGATATGGCCCCTGTGTGTAGGAAGCACAGTTCTTTGTTCTGAGCAAGCTCACTGTTCGGACCCCATAGGAAACACAGTAGAGTAGAAGAGTGCTCTTTTCTCAAAAACAGAGTGTGTTTCTTGTAAGGTGAGCTAGCATTTGTTTCCCAGTCCTAAATGGAGTTGAATCACATGCAGTTTCTTGTCCTATGAGCAAGAGTTGTTTTCTGGTAAGAAGAATCACTATCGAGCTCCCATTGTCATACACAGGGCAAATACCACTGGCGTCTGCTCCCAGCAAGTACAGTGTATTGGACTGAAGCAGAGCTACTGTTCTTGTCAGATTCCTAAGCAGAGTTGAAGTAGATATGGCCCCTGTGTGTAGGAAGCACAGATCTTTTGTTCTGAGCAAGCTCACTGTTCAAACCCCATAGAAAACACATTAGAGTAGAAGAGTGCTCTTTTCTCAAAAGCAGAGTGTGTTTCTTATAAGGCGAGCTAGTGTTTGTTTCCCAGTCAAAAATGGAGTTGAATCCCATGCAGTTTCTGGTCCTACGAGCAAGAGGTGTTTTCTGATAAGAAAAGTCACTATTGCGCTCCTATTGCCATACACAGTGCAAATAGCACTCGCGTCTGTTCCCAGCTTGTACAGTGTATTGGACTGAAGAGGAGCTACCATTCTTGTCAGTTTCCTAAGCAGAGTTGAACTAGATATGGCCCCTGTGTGTAGGAAGCACAGTTCTTTTGTTCTGAGCAAGCTCACTGTTTGGACCACATAGGAAACACAGTAGAGTAGAAGAGTGCTCTTTTCTCAAAAGCAGAGTGTGTTTCTTGTAAGGCGAGCTAGTGTTTGTTTCCCAGTCAGAAATGGAGTTGAATCCCATGCAGTTTCTGGTCTTATGAGCAAGAGGTGTTTTCTGATAAGAAGAGTCACTATTGCGCTCCCATTGTCATACAGAGGACATATAGCACTGGCGTCTGTTCCCTGCAGGTACAGTGTGTTGGACTGAAGTGGAGCTACTGTTCTTGTCAGAATCCTAAGCAGAGTTGAACTAGATATGGCCTGTGTGTGGAGGAAGCACAGTTCTTTTGTTCTGAGCAAGCTCTCTGTTCGGACCCCATAGGATACACAGTAGAGTAGAAGAGTGCTCTTTTCTCAAAGTAGAGTGTGTTTCTTGTAAGGTGAGCTAGTGTTTGTTTCCCAGTCCTAAATGGAGTTGAATCACATGCAGTTTTTGGTCCTATGAGCAAGAGATGTTTTCTGGTAAGGAAAGTGACTCTTGCGCTCCCATTGGCATACACAGTGCAAATAGCACTGGCATCTGTTCCCAGCAAGTACAGTGTATTGGACTGAAGCGGAGCTACCATTCTTGTCAGTTTCCTAAGCAGAGTTGAACTAGATATGGCCGTATTTGTTGGAAGCACAGTTCTTTTGTTCTGAGCAAACTCACTGTTCTGGCCCTATAGGAGACACAGTAGAGTAGAAGAGTGCTCTTTTCTCAAAAGCAGAGTGTGTTTCTTGTAAGGCGAGCTAGCGTTTGTTTCCCAGTCCTAAATGGAGTTGAATCACATGCAGTTTTTGGTCCTAAGAGCAAGAGTTGTTTTCTCGTAAGCAAAGTCACTATTGTGCTCCCATTGCCATACACAGTGCAAATAGCACTCTTGTCTGTTCCCAGCAAGTACAGTGTATTGGACTGAAGAGGAGCTACTCTTCTTGTCAGTTTCCTAAGTAGAGTTGAACTACATATTGCCCGTGTGTATAGGAAGCACAGTTCTTTTTTTCTGAGCAAGCTCAATGTTCTGACCCCATATGAACAACAGTAGAATAGAAGACTGCTCTTTTCTCAAAAACAGAGTGTGTTTCTTGTAAGGCGAGCAAGCGTTTGTTTCCCAGTCCTAAATGGAGTTGAATCACATGCAGTTTCTTGTCCTACGAGCAAGAGTTGTTTTCTGGTAAGAAGAGTAACTATTGCGCTCCCATTGTCATACACATGGCAAATAGCACTGGCGTCTCTTCCCAGCATGTACAGTGTATTTGACTGAAGAGGATCTACTGTTCTTGTCAGTTTCCTAAGCAGAATTGAACTAGATATGGCCGTATTTGTTGGAAGCACAGTTCTTTTGTTCTGAGCAAACTCACTGTTCTGGCCCTATAGGAGACACAGTAGAGTAGAAGAGTGCTCTTTTCTCAAACACAGAGTGTGTTTCTTGTAAGGAGAGCTAGCGTTTGTTTCCCAGTCCTAAATGGAGTTGAATCACATGCAGTTTTTGGTCCTATGTGCAAGAGTTGTTTTCTGGTAAGGAAAGTCACTATTGCGCTCCCACTTCCGTACACAGTGCAAATAGCACTCGCATCTGTTCCCAGCAAGTACAGTGTACTGGACTGAAGAGGAGCTACTGTTCTTGTCAGTTTGCTAAGCAGAGTTGAACTAGATATGGCCCCTCTGTGTAGGAAGCACAGTTCTTTTGTTCTGAGCAAGCTCACTGTTCGGACCACATAGGAAACACAGAAGAGTAGAAGAGTGCTCTTTTCTCAAAAGCAGAGTGTGTTTCTTGTAAGGCGAGCTAGCGTTTGTTTTCCAGTCCTAAATGGAGTTGAAACACATGCAGTTTATTGTCCTATGAGCAAGAGTTGTTTTCTGGTAAGAAGAGTCACAATTGCGCTCCCATTGTCATACCCAGGGAAAATAGCACTGGCGTCTGTTCCCAGCATGTACAGTGTATTGGACTGAAGAGGATCTACTGTTCTTTTCAGTTTCTTTAGCAGAATTGAACTAGATATGGCAGTATTTGTATGAAGCACAGTTCTTTTGTTCTGAGCAAGCTCTGTTCTGGTCCTATAGGAAACACAGTAGAGTAGAAGAGTGCTCTTTTCTCAAAAGCAGAGTGTGTTTCTAGTAAGGCAGGCGAGTGTTTGTTTCCCAGTCCTAAATGGAGTTGAATCACATGCATTTTTTGGTCCTACGAGCAAGAGTTGTTTCTGTTAAGGAAAGTCACTATTATGCTCCCAATGTCATACACAGTGCAAATAGCACTTGCGTCTGTTCCTAGCAAGTACAGTGTATTGGACTGAAGCAGAGCTACTGTTCTTGTCAGTTTCCTAAGCAGAGTTGAACTAGATATTGCCCCTGTGTGTAGGAAGCACAGTTCTTTTGTTCTGAGCAAGCTCACTGTTCAGACCCCTTAGAAAACACATTAGTGTAGAAGAGTGCTCTTTTCTCAAAAGCAGAGTGTGTTTCTTATAAGGCGAACTAGCGTTTGTTTCCCAGTCAGAAATGGAGTTGAATCCCATGAAGTTTCTGGTCCTACCAGCAAGAGGTGTTTTCCGATAAGAAGAGTCACTATTGTGCTCCTATTGCCATACACAGTGCAAATAGCACTCGCGTCTGTTCCCAGCTATTACAGTGTATTGGACTGCAGAGGAGCTACCGTTCTTGTCAGTTACCTAAGCAGAGTTGAACTAGATATGGCCCCTGTGTGTAGGAAGCACAGTTCTTTGTTCTGAGCAAGCTCACTGTTCGGACCCCATAGGAAACACAGTAGAGTAGAAGAGTGCTCTTTTCTCAAAAACAGAGTGTGTTTCTTGTAAGGCGAGCTAGCATTTGTTTCCCAGTCCTAAATGGAGTTGAATCACATGCAGTTTCTTGTCCTATGAGCAAGAGTTGTTTTCTGGTAAGAAGAATCACTATCGAGCTCCCATTGTCATACACAGGGCAAATAGCACTGGCGTCTGCTCCCAGCAAGTACAGTGTATTGGACTGAAGCAGAGCTACTGTTCTTGTCAGATTCCTAAGCAGAGTTGAAGTAGATATGGCCCCTGTGTGTAGGAAGCACAGATCTTTTGTTCTGAGCAAGCTCACTGTTCAAACCCCATAGAAAACACATTAGAGTAGAAGAGTGCTCTTTTCTCAAAAGCAGAGTGTGTTTCTTATAAGGCGAGCTAGTATTTGTTTCCCAGTCAAAAATGGAGTTGAATCCCATGCAGTTTCTGGTCCTACGAGCAAGAGGTGTTTTCTGATAAGAAAAGTCACTATTGCGCTCCTATTGCCATACACAGTGCAAATAGCACTCGCGTCTGTTCCCAGCTTGTACAGTGTATTGGACTGAAGAGGAGCTACCGTTCTTGTCAGTTTCCTAAGCAGAGTTGAACTAGATATGGCCCCTGTGTGTAGGAAGCACAGTTCTTTTGTTCTGAGCAAACTCACTGTTCTGGCCCTATAGGAAACACAGTAGAGTAGAAGAGTGCTCTTTTCTCAAAAGCAGAGTGTGTTTCTTGTAAGGCGAGCTAGTGTTTGTTTCCCAGTCAGAAATGGAGTTGAATCCCATGCAGTTTCTGGTCTTATGAGCAAGAGGTGTTTTCTGATAAGAAGAGTCACTATTGCGCTCCCATTGTCATACAGAGGACAAATAGCACTGGCGTCTGTTCCCTGCAGGTACAGTGTATTGGACTGAAGTGGAGCTACTGTTCTTGTCAGAATCCTAAGCAGAGTTGAACTAGATATGGCCTGTGTGTGGAGGAAGCACAGTTCTTTTGTTCTGAGCAAGCTCTCTGTTCGGACCCCATAGGATACACAGTAGAGTAGAAGAGTGCTCTTTTCTCAAAGCAGAGTGTGTTTCTTGTAAGGTGAGCTAGTGTTTGTTTCCCAGTCCTAAATGGAGTTGAATCACATGCAGTTTTTGGTCCTATGAGCAAGAGATGTTTTCTGGTAAGGAAAGTGACTCTTGCGCTCCCATTGGCATACACAGTGCAAATAGCACTGGCGTCTGTTCCCAGCAAGTACAGTGTATTGGACTGAAGCGGAGCTACCATTCTTGTCAGTTTCCTAAGCAGAGTTGAACTAGATATGGCCGTATTTGTTGGAAGCACAGTTCTTTTGTTCTGAGCAAACTCACTGTTCTGGCCCTATAGGAGACACAGTAGAGTAGAAGAGTGCTCTTTTCTCAAAAGCAGAGTGTGTTTCTTGTAAGGCGAGCTAGAGTATGTTTCCCAGTCCTAAATGGAGTTGAATCACATGCAGTTTTTGGTCCTAAGAGCAAGAGTTGTTTTCTTGTAAGCAAAGTCACTATTGTGCTCCCATTGCCATACACAGTGCAAATAGCACTCTCGTCTGTTCCCAGCAAGTACAGTGTATTGGACTGAAGAGGAGCTACTCTTCTTGTCAGTTTCCTAAGTAGAGTTGAACTACATATTGCCCGTGTGTGTAGGAAGCACAGTTCTTTTTTTTTGAGCAAGCTCAATGTTCTGACCCCATATGAACAACAGTAGAATAGAAGACTGCTTTTTTCTCAAAAACAGAGTGTGTTTCTTGTAAGGCGAGCAAGCGTTTGTTTCCCAGTCCTAAATGGAGTTGAATCACATGCAGTTTTTGGTCCTACGAGCAAGAGTTGTTTTCTGGTAAGGAAAGTCACTATTGCGCTCCCTTTGCCATACACAGTGCAAATAGCAATCGCGTCTGTTCCCAGCAAGTACAGTGTATTGGACTGAAGAGGAGCTACTGTTCTTGTCAGTTTCCTAAGCAGAGTTGAACTAGATATGGCCCATGTGTGTAGGAAGCACAGTTCTTTTTTTCTGAGCAAGCTCACTGTTCGGACCCCATAGGAAACACAGTAGAGTAGAAGAGTGCTCTTTTCTGAAAAGCAGAGTGTGTTTCTTGTAAAGCGAGCTAGCGTTTGTTTCCCAGTCCTAAATGGAGTTGAATCACATGCAGTTTCTTGTCCTACGAGCAAGAGTTGTTTTCTGGTAAGAAGAGTAACTATTGCGCTCCCATTGTCATACACATGGCAAATAGCACTGGCGTCTCTTCCCAGCATGTACAGTGTATTTGACTGAAGAGGATCTACTGTTCTTGTCAGTTTCCTAAGCAGAATTGAACTAGATATGGCCGTATTTGTTGGAAGCACAGTTCTTTTGTTCTGAGCAAACTCACTGTTCTGGCCCTATAGGAGACACAGTAGAGTAGAAGAGTGCTCTTTTCTCAAAAGCAGAGTGTGTTTCTTGTAAGGAGAGCTAGCGTTTGTTTCCCAGTCCTAAATGGAGTTGAATCACATGCAGTTTTTGGTCCTATGTGCAAGAGTTGTTTTCTGGTAAGGAAAGTCACTATTGCGCTCCCACTTCCGTACACAGGGCAAATAGCACTCGCATCTGTTCCCAGCAAGTACAGTGTACTGGACTGAAGAGGAGCTACTGTTCTTGTCAGTTTGCTAAGCAGAGTTGAACTAGATATGGCCCCTGTGTGTAGGAAGCACAGTTCTTTTGTTCTGAGCAAGCTCACTGTTCGGACCACATAGGAAACACAGAAGAGTAGAAGAGTGCTCTTTTCTCAAAAGCAGAGTGTGTTTCTTGTAAGGCGAGCTAGCGTTTGTTTCCCAGTCCTAAATGGAGTTGAAACACATGCAGTTTATTGTCCTATGAGCAAGAGTTGTTTTCTGGTAAGAAGAGTCACAATTGCGCTCCCATTGTCATACCCAGGGAAAATAGCACTGGCGTCTGTTCCCAGCATGTACAGTGTATTGGACTGAAGAGGATCTACTGTTCTTTTCAGTTTCTTTAGCAGAATTGAACTAGATATGGCAGTATTTGTATGAAGCACAGTTCTTTTTTTCTGAGCAAGCTCTGTTCTGGTCCTATAGGAAACACAGTAGAGTAGAAGAGTGCTCTTTTCTCAAAAGCAGAGTGTGTTTCTAGTAAGGCAGGCGAGTGTTTGTTTCCCAGTCCTAAATGGAGTTGAATCACATGCAGTTTTTGGTCCTACGAGCAAGAGTTGTTTCTGGTAAGGAAAGTCACTATTATGCTCCCAATGTCATACACAGTGCAAATAGCACTTGCGTCTGTTCCTAGCAAGTACAGTGTATTGGACTGAAGCAGAGCTACTGTTCTTGTCAGTTTCCTAAGCAGAGTTGAACTAGATATTGCCCCTGTGTGTAGGAAGCACAGTTCTTTTGTTCTGAGCAAGCTCACTGTTCAGACCCCTTAGAAAACACATTAGTGTAGAAGAGTGCTCTTTTCTCAAAAGCAGAGTGTGTTTCTTATAAGGCGAACTAGCGTTTGTTTCCCAGTCAGAAATGGAGTTGAATCCCATGAAGTTTCTGGTCCTACCAGCAAGAGGTGTTTTCCGATAAGAAGAGTCACTATTGTGCTCCTATTGCCATACACAGTGCAAATAGCACTCGCGTCTGTTCCCAGCTATTACAGTGTATTGGACTGCAGAGGAGCTACCGTTCTTGTCAGTTACCTAAGCAGAGTTGAACTAGATATGGCCCCTGTGTGTAGGAAGCACAGTTCTTTGTTCTGAGCAAGCTCACTGTTCGGACCCCATAGGAAACACAGTAGAGTAGAAGAGTGCTCTTTTCTCAAAAACAGAGTGTGTTTCTTGTAAGGCGAGCTAGCATTTGTTTCCCAGTCCTAAATGGAGTTGAATCACATGCAGTTTCTTGTCCTATGAGCAAGAGTTGTTTTCTGGTAAGAAGAATCACTATCGAGCTCCCATTGTCATACACAGGGCAAATAGCACTGGCGTCTGCTCCCAGCAAGTACAGTGTATTGGACTGAAGCAGAGCTACTGTTCTTGTCAGATTCCTAAGCAGAGTTGAAGTAGATATGGCCCCTGTGTGTAGGAAGCACAGATCTTTTGTTCTGAGCAAGCTCACTGTTCAAACCCCATAGAAAACACATTAGAGTAGAAGAGTGCTCTTTTCTCAAAAGCAGAGTGTGTTTCTTATAAGGCGAGCTAGTATTTGTTTCCCAGTCAAAAATGGAGTTGAATCCCATGCAGTTTCTGGTCCTACGAGCAAGAGGTGTTTTCTGATAAGAAAAGTCACTATTGCGCTCCTATTGCCATACACAGTGCAAATAGCACTCGCGTCTGTTCCCAGCTTGTACAGTGTATTGGACTGAAGAGGAGCTACTGTTCTTGTCAGTTTCCTAAGCAGAGTTGAACTAGATATGGCCCCTGTGTGTAGGAAGCACAGTTCTTTTGTTCTGAGCAAACTCACTGTTCTGGCCCTATAGGAAACACAGTAGAGTAGAAGAGTGCTCTTTTCTCAAAAGCAGAGTGTGTTTCTTGTAAGGCGAGCTAGTGTTTGTTTCCCAGTCAGAAATGGAGTTGAATCCCATGCAGTTTCTGGTCTTATGAGCAAGAGGTGTTTTCTGATAAGAAGAGTCACTATTGCGCTCCCATTGTCATACAGAGGACAAATAGCACTGGCGTCTGTTCCCTGCAGGTACAGTGTATTGGACTGAAGTGGAGCTACTGTTCTTGTCAGAATCCTAAGCAGAGTTGAACTAGATATGGCCTGTGTGTGGAGGAAGCACAGTTCTTTTGTTCTGAGCAAGCTCTCTGTTCGGACCCCATAGGATACACAGTAGAGTAGAAGAGTGCTCTTTTCTCAAAGCAGAGTGTGTTTCTTGTAAGGTGAGCTAGTGTTTGTTTCCCAGTCCTAAATGGAGTTGAATCACATGCAGTTTTTGGTCCTATGAGCAAGAGATGTTTTCTGGTAAGGAAAGTGACTCTTGCGCTCCCATTGGCATACACAGTGCAAATAGCACTGGCGTCTGTTCCCAGCAAGTACAGTGTATTGGACTGAAGCGGAGCTACCATTCTTGTCAGTTTCCTAAGCAGAGTTGAACTAGATATGGCCGTATTTGTTGGAAGCACAGTTCTTTTGTTCTGAGCAAACTCACTGTTCTGGCCCTATAGGAGACACAGTAGAGTAGAAGAGTGCTCTTTTCTCAAAAGCAGAGTGTGTTTCTTGTAAGGCGAGCTAGAGTTTGTTTCCCAGTCCTAAATGGAGTTGAATCACATGCAGATTTTGGTCCTAAGAGCAAGAGTTGTTTTCTTGTAAGCAAAGTCACTATTGTGCTCCCATTGCCATACACAGTGCAAATAGCACTCTCGTCTGTTCCCAGCAAGTACAGTGTATTGGACTGAAGAGGAGCTACTCTTCTTGTCAGTTTCCTAAGTAGAGTTGAACTACATATTGCCCGTGTGTGTAGGAAGCACAGTTCTTTTTTTCTGAGCATCTCAATGTTCTGACCCCATATGAACAACAGTAGAATAGAAGACTGCTTTTTTCTCAAAAACAGAGTGTGTTTCTTGTAAGGCGAGCAAGCGTTTGTTTCCCAGTCCTAAATGGAGTTGAATCACATGCAGTTTTTGGTCCTACGAGCAAGAGTTGTTTTCTGGTAAGGAAAGTCACTATTGCGCTCCCTTTGCCGTACACAGTGCAAATAGCACTCGCGTCTGTTCCCAGCAAGTACAGTGTATTGGACTGAAGAGGAGCTACTGTTCTTGTCAGTTTCCTAAGCAGAGTTGAACTAGATATGGTCCCTGTGTGTAGGAAGCACAGTTCTTTTGTTCTGAGCAAGCTCAATTTTCGGACCCCATAGGAAACACCGTAGAGTAGAAGAGTGCTCTTTTCTCAAAAGCAGAGTATGTTTCTTGTAAGGCGAGCTAGCGTTTGTTTCCCAGTCCTAAATGGAGTTGAATCACATGCAGTTTTTGGTCCTATGTGCAAGAGTTGTTTTCTGGTAAGGAAAGTCACTATTGCGCTCCCACTTCCGTACACAGTGCAAATAGCACTCGCATCTGTTCCCAGCAAGTACAGTGTACTGGACTGAAGAGGAGCTACTGTTCTTGTCAGTTTCCTAAGCAGAGTTGAACCTGATATGGCCCCTGTGTGTAGGAAGCACAGTTCTTTTGTTCTGAGCAAGCTCACTGTTCGGATCCCATAGGAAACACAGTAGAGTAGAAGAGTGCTCTTTTCTCAAAAGCAGAGTGTGTTTCTTGTAAGGCAAGCTAGCGTTTGTTTCCCAGTACTAAATGGAGTTGAATCACATCCTGTTTTTGGTCCTACGAGCAAGAGTTGTTTTCTGGTAAGAAGAGTCACTATTGTGCTCCTATTGACATTCACAGGGCAAATAACACTGGCGTCTGTTCCCAGCATGTACACTGTATTGGACTGAAGAGGATCTACTGTTCTTTTCAGTTTCCTAAGCATAATTGAACTAGATATGGCCGTTTTTGTATGAAGCACAGTTCTTTTGTTCTGAGCAAGCTCACTGTTCTGGCCCTATAGGAAACACAGTAGAGTAGAAGAGTGCACTTTTCTCAAAAGCAGAGTGTGTTTCTTGTAAGGCGAGCTAGCGTTTGTTTCCCAGTCCTAAATGGAGTTGAATCACATGCAGTTTTTGGTCCTATGAGCAAGAGTTGTTTTTTGGTAAGGAAAGTCACTCATGCGCTCCCATTGCCATACACAGTGCAAATACCACTCGCGTCTGTTCCCAGCAAGTACAGTGTATTGGACTGAAGCGGAGCTACTGTTCTTATCAGTTTGCTAGGCAGAGTTGAACTAGATATGGCCCCTGGTGTAGGAAGCACTGTTCTTTTGTTCTGAGCAAGCTCACTGTTCGGACCCCCTAGGAAACACAGTAGAGTAGAAGAGTGCTCTTTTCTCAAAAGCAGAGTGTGTTTCTTGCAAGGCAAGCTAGCGTTTGTTTCCCAGTACTAAATGGAGTTGAATCACATGCAGTTTTTGGTCCTACGAGCAAGAGTTGTTTTCTGGTAAGGAAAGTCACTATTGCGCTCTCAATGCCATACACAGTGCAAATAGCACTCGTGTCTGTTCCCAGCAAGTACAGTGTATTGGACTAAATAGGATCTACTGTTCTTTTCAGTTTCCTAAGCAGAATTGAACTAGATATGGCCGTATTTGTAGAAAACACAGTTCTTTTGTTCTGAGCAAACACACTGTTCTGGCCCTATAGGAAACACAGTAGAGAGAAGATTGCTCTTTTCTCAAAAGCAGAGTGTGTTTCTTGTAAGGCGAGTTAGCGTTTGTTTCCCAGTCAAAAATGGAGTTGAATCACATGCAGTTTCTGGTCCTACCAGCAAGAGTTGTTTTCTGGTAAGGAAAGTCACTATTGTGCTGCCATTGCCAAATACAGTGCAAATAGCACTCGCGTATGTTCCCAGCAAGTACAGTGTATTGGACTGAAGTGGAGCTACTATTCTTGTCAGTTTCCTAAGCAGAGTTGAACTAGATATGGCCCCTGTGTGTAGGAAGCACAGTTCTTTTGTTCTGAGCAAGCTCACTGTTCGGACCCCATAGGAAACACAGTAGAGTAGAATAGTGCTCTTTTCTCAAAAACAGAGTGTGTTTATTTTAAGGCGAGCTAGTGTTTGTTTCCCAGTCAGAAATGGAGTTGAATCCCATGCAGTTTCTGGTCCTACGTGCAAGAGGTGTTTTCTGATAAGAAGAGTCACTATTGCGCTCCCATTGTCATACAGAGGACAAATAGCACTAGCGACTGTTCCCTGCATGTACAGTGTATTGGACTGAAGAGGAGCTACTGTTCTTGTCAGTTTCCTAAGCAGAATAGAACTAGATATGGCCTTATTTGTAGGAAGCACAGTTCTTTTGTTCTGAGCAAACTCACTGTTCTGGCACTATAGGAAACACAGTAGAGTTGAAGAGTGCTCTTTTCTGAAAAGCAGAGTGTGTTTCTTGTAAGGCGAGCTAGCATTTTTTTCCCAGTCCTAAATGGAGTTGAATCACATTCACTTTTTGGTCCTACGAGCAAGAGTTGTTTTCTGTTAAGAAAAGTCACTATTGCACTCCCATTGCCATACACAGTGCAAAGAGCACTCGTGTCTGTTTTCAGCAAGTACAGTGTATTGGACTGAAGCGGAGCTACTGTTCTTGTCAGTTTCCTAAACAGAGTTGAACTAGATATGGCCCGTGTGTGTAGGAAGCACAGTACTTTTGTTCTGAGCAAGATCACTGTTCAGACGCCATAGGAAACACAGTAGAGTAGAAGAGTGCTCTTTTCTCAAAATCAGAGTGTGTTTCTTGTAAGGCGAGCTAGCATTTGTTTCCCAGTCCTAAATGGAGTTGAATCACATGCAGTTTTTGGTCCTATGAGCAAGAGTTGTTTTCTGGTAAAAAAAAAAAGTCACTATTGCGCTCCCATTTCCATACACAATGCAAATAGCACTCGCGTCTGTTTTCAGCAAGTACAGTGTATTGGACTGAATAGGAGCTACTGTTCTTGTCAGTTTCCGAAGCATAGTTGAACTAGATATGGCCTTTTTGTGTAGGAAGCACAGTTCTTTTTTTCTGAGCAAGCTCACTATTCGGACCTCATTGGAAACACAGTAGAGTAGAAGAGTGCTCTTTTCTCAAAAGCAGAGTGTGTTTCTTGTAACGCGAGCTACTGTTTGTTTTCCAGTCAGAAATAGAGTTGAAACCCATGCAGTTTCTGGTCCTATGAGCAAGAGTTGTTTTCTGGTAAGAAGAGTCACTATTGCGCTCCCATTGTCATACACAGGGCAAATAGCACTTGCGTCTGTTCCCAGCAAGTACAGTGTATTGGACTGAAGTGGAGCTACTGTTCTTGTCAGTTTCCTAAGCAGAGTTGAACTAGATATGGCTCCTGTGTGTAGGAAGCACAGTTCTTTTGTTCTGAGCAAGCTCATTGTTCGGACCACATAGAAAAGACATTAGAGTAGAAGAGTGCTCTTTTCTCAAAAGCAGAGTGTGTTTCATATAAGGCGAGCTAGTGTTTGTTTCCCAGTCAGAAATGGAGTTGAATCCCATGCAGTTTCTGGTCCTCTGAGCAAGAGGTGTTTTCTGATAAGAAGAGTCACTATTGCGCTCCTATTGCCATACACAGTACAAATAGCACTCGCGTCTGTTTCCAGCTAGTACAGTGTATTGGACTGAAGAGGAGCTACCGTTCTTGTGAGTTTCCTAAGCAGAGTTGAACTAGATATGGCCCCTGTGTGTAGGAAGCACAGTTCTTTTGTTCTGAGCAAGCTCACTCTTCGGACCCCATAGGAAACACAGTAGAGAAGAAGAGTGCTCTTTTCTCAAAAGCAGAGTGTTTTTCTTGTAAGGCAAGCTAGCGTTTGTTTCCCAGTCCTAAATGGAGTTGAATCACATCCTGTTTTTGGTACTATGAGCAAGAGTTGTTTTCTGGTAAGGAAAGTCACTATCGCACTCCCATTGCCATACACAGTGCAAATAGCACTCGCGTCTGTTCCCAGCAAGTACAGTGTATTGGACTGAAGAGGAGCTGCTGTTCTTGTCAATTTCCTAAGCAGAGTTGAACTAGATATGGCCCCTGTGTGTAGGAAGCACAGTTCTTTTGTTCTGAGCAAGCTCACTGTTCCGACCCCATAGGATACACAGTAGAGTAGAAGAGTGCTCTTTTCTGAAAAGCAGAGTGTGTTTCTTGTAAGGAGAGCTAGCGTTTGTTTTCAAGTCCTAAATGGAGTTGAATCACATACAGTTTCTGGTCCTACGAGCAAGAATTGTTTTCTGGTAAGAAGAGTCACTATTGTGCTCTCATTGTCAAACAGAGGGCAAATAACCCTGGCGTCTGTTCCCAGCATGTACAGTGTATTGGACTGAAGAGGATCTACTGTTCTTTTCAGTTTCCTAAGCAGAATTGAACTAGATATGTCCATATTTGTAGGAAGCACAGTTCTTTTGTTCTGAGCAAGCTCACTGTTCGGACCCCATAAGAAACACAGTAGAGTAGAAGAGTGCTCTTTTCTCAAAAGCAGAGTGTGTCTCTTGTAAGGCGAGCTAGTGTTTGTTTCCCAGTCAGAAATGGAGTTGAATCCCATGCAGTTTCTTGTCCTATGAGTAAGAGTTGTTTTCTGATAAGAAGAGTGACTCTTGTGCTCCTATTGACATACACAGGGCAAATAGCACTAGTGTCTGTTACCAGCTAGTACAGTGTATTGGACTGAAGAGGAGCTACCGTTCTTGTCAGTTTCCTAAGCAGAGTAAAACTAGATATGGCCCGTGTGTGTAGGAAGCACAGTTCTTTTGTTTTGAGCAAGCTCACTGTTCGGAACCCATAGGAAACACAGTAGAGTAGAAGAGTTTTCTTTTCTCAAAAGCAGAGTGTGTTTCTTGTAAGGCGAGCTAGTGTTAGTTTCCCAGTCAGAAATGGAGTTGAATCCCATGCAGTTTCTGGTCCTACGAGCAAAAGTTGTTTTCTGGTAAGGAAAGTCACTATTGTGCTACCATTTCCATACACAGTGCAAATAGCACTCGCGTCTGTTCCCAGCAAGTACAGTGTATTGGACTGAAGCGGAGCTACTGTTCTTGTCAGTTTCCTAAGCAGAGATGAACTAGATATGGCCCTTGTGTGTAGGAAGCACAGTTCTTTTGTTCTGAGCAAGCTCACTGTTCAGACCCCCTAGAAAACACAGTAGAGTAGAAGAGTGCTCTTTTCTCAAAATCAGAGAGTCTTTCTTGTAAGGCGAGCTAGTGTTTGTTTCCCAGTCAGAAATGGAGTTGAATCCCATGCAGTTTCTTGTCCTACGAGCAAGAGTTGTTTTCTGGTAAGGAAAGTCACTATTGCGCTCCCATTGCCAACACAGTGCCAATAGCACTCGCGTCTGTTCCCAGCAAGTGCAGTGTATTGGACTGAAGAGGAGCTACTGTTCTTGTCAGTTTCCTAAGCAGAGTTGAACTAGATATGGCCCGTGTATGTAGGAAGCCCAGTTCTTTTGTTCTGAGCAAGCTCACTGTTTCGACCCCGTAGGATACACAGTCGATTAGAAGAGTGCCCTTTTCTCAAAAGCAGAGTGTGTTTCTTGTTACGTGAGCTAGCGTTTGTTTCCCAGTCCTAAATGGAGTTGAATAACATGCAGTTTTTTGTCCTACGAACAAGAGTTGTTTTCTGGTAAGAAGAGTCACTATTGCGCTCCCATTGTCATACACAGGGCAAATAGCACTGGCGTCTGATCCCAGAATGTACAGTGTATTGCACTGAATAGGAGCTACCATTCTTGTCAGTTTCCTAAGCAGAGTTGAACTAGATATGGACCGTGTGTTTAGGAAGCACAGTTCTTTTGTTCTGAGCAAGCTCACTGTTCGGACCCCTTAGGAAACACAGTAGAGTAGAAGACTGCTCTTTTCTCAAAAGCAGAGTGGGTTTCTTGTAAGGCGAGCTAGCGTTTGTTTCCCACTCCTAAATGGAGTTGAATCACATGCAGTTTTTGGTCCTATGAGCAAGAGTTGTTTTCTGGTAATAAAGTCACTGTTGCTCTCCCATTGCCATACACAGTGTAAAGAGCACTCGCATCTGTTCCCAGCAAGTACAGTGTATTGGGCTGAAGCGGAGCTACTGTTCTTGTCAGTTTCCTAAGCAGAGTAGAACTAGATATGGCCCGTGTGTGTAGGAAGCCCAGTTCTTTTGTTCTGAGCAAGCTCACTGTTCGGACCCCATATGATACACAGTCGATTAAAAGAGTGCTCTTTTCTCAAAAGCAGAGTGTGTTTCTTGTTCCGTGAGCTTGCGTTTGTTTCCCAGTCCTAAATGGAGTTGAATAACATGCAGTTTCTTGTCCTACGAGCAAGAGTTGTTTTCTGGTAATAAGAGTCACTATTGCGCTCCCATTGTCATACACAGGGCAAATAGCACTGGCGTCTGTTCCCAGAATGTACAGTGTAATGCACTGAACAGGAGCTACTGTTCTTTTCAGTTTCCTAAGCAGAATTGAACTAGATATGGCAGTATTTGTATGAAGCACAGTTCTTTTGTTCTGAGCAAGCTCACTGTTCTGGCCCTATAGGAAACACAGTAGAGGAGAAGAGTGCTCTTTTCTCAAAAGCAGAGTGTGTTTCTTTTAAGGCGAGCTAGCATTTGTTTTCCAGTCCTAAATGGAGTTGAATCACATCCTGTTTTTGGTACTACGAGCAAGAGTTGTTTTCTGGTAAGGAAAGTCACTATTGCACTCCCATTGATATACACAGTGCAAATAGCACTCGCGTCTGTTCCCAGCAAGTACAGTGTATTGGACTGAAGAGGAGCTGCTGTTCTTGTCAATTTCCAAAGCAGAGTTGAACTAGAAATGGCCCCTGTGTGTAGGCAGCACAGTTCTTTTGTTCTGAGCAAGCTCACTGTTCCGACCCCATAGGATACACAGTAGAGTAGAAGAGTGCTCTTTTCTCAAAAGCAGAGTGTGTTTCTTGTAAGGAGAGCTAGCGTTTGTTTCCCAGTCCTAAATGGAGTTGAATCACATACAGTTTCTGGTCCTAGGAGCAAGAGTTGTTTTCTGGTAAGAAGAGTCACTATTGTGCTCCCATTGTCATACAGAGGGCAAATAGCCCTGGCGTCTGTTCCCAGCATGTACAGTGTATTGGACTGAAGAGGATCTACTGTTCTTTTCAGTTTCCTAAGCAGAATTGAACTAGATATGGCCCGTGTGTGCAGGAAGCACAGTTCTTTTGTTCTGAGCAAGCTCACTGTTCGGACCCCATAGGAAACACAGTAGAGTAGAAGAGTGCTCTTTTCTCAAAAGCAGAGTGTGTTTCTTGTAAGGCGAGCTAGTGTTTGTTTCCCAGTCAGAAATGGAGTTGAATCCCATGCAGTTTCTGGTCCTACGAGCAAGAGTTGTTTTCTGGTAAGGAAAGTCACTATTGCACTCCCATTTCCATACACAGTGCAAATAGCACTCGCGTCTGTTCCCAGGAAGTACAGTGTATTGGACTGAAGCGGAGCTACTGTTCTTGTCAGTTTCCTAAGCAGAGTTGAACTACATATGGTCCGTGTGTGTAGGAAGCACAGTTCTTTTGTTCTGAGCAAGCTCACCTTTCGGACCCCATAGGTAGCACAGTAGAGTAGAAGAGTGCTCTTTTCTCAAAAGCAGAGTGTGTTTCTTGTAAGGCGAGGTAGCATTTGTTTCTCAGTCCTAAATGGAGCTGTATCACATGCAGTTTCTGGTCCTACGAGCAAGAGTTGTTTTCTGGTAAGGAAAGTCATTATTGTGCTCCCATTTCCATACACAGTGCAAATAGCACTCGCGACTCTTCCCAGCAATTACAGTGTATTGGACTGAAGCGGAGCTACTGTTCTTGTCAGTTTCCTAAGCAGAGTTGAACTAGATATGGCCCCTGTGTGTAGGAAGCACAGTTCTTTTGTTCGGAGCAAGCTCACTATTTGGACCCCACAGGAAACATAGTAGAGTAGAAGAGTGCTCTTTTCTCAAAAGCAGAGTGTGTTTCTTGTAAGGCGAGCTAGTGTTTGTTTCCCAGTCAGAAATGGAGTTGAATCCCATGCAGTTTCTGGTCCTACGAGCAAGAGTTGTTTTCTGGTAAGGAAAGTCACTATTGCGCTCCCATTTCCATACACAGTGCAAATAGCCCTCGCGTCTTTTCTCAGGAAGTACAGTGTATTGGACTGAAGCGGAGCTACTGTTCTTGTCAGTTTCCTAAGCAGAGATGAACTAGATATGGCCCGTGTGTGTAGGAAGCACAGTTCTTTTGTTCTGCTCAAGCTCACTGTTCAGACCCCCTAGAAAACACAGTAGAGTAGAAGAGTGCTCTTTTCTCAAAAGCAGAGTGTGTTTTTTGTAAGGCGAGATAGCGTTTGTTTTTCAGTTCTAAATGGAGTTGAATCACATGCACTTTCTGGTCCTACGACCAAGAGTTGTTTTCTGGTAAGGA
Organism: Peromyscus eremicus; assembly: GCF_949786415.1. Taxonomy (NCBI): domain Eukaryota; kingdom Metazoa; phylum Chordata; class Mammalia; order Rodentia; family Cricetidae; genus Peromyscus; species Peromyscus eremicus. Next base: position 23,223 of record NW_026735062.1, read on the forward strand.
AAGGCACTATTGCGCTCCCATTTACATACACAGTGCAAATAGCACTCATGTCTGTTCCCAGCAAGTACAGTGTATTGGACTGAATAGGAGCTACTGTTCTTGTCAGTTTCCTAAGCAGAGTTGAACTACATATGGTCCGTGTGTGTAGGAAGCACAGTTCTTTTGTTCTGTGCAAGCTCACCTTTCGGACCCCATAGGTAACACAGTAGAGTAGATGAGTGCTCTTTTCTCAAAAGCAGAGTGTGTTTCTTGTAATGCGAGCTGGCATTTGTTTCCCAGTCCTAAATGGAGTTGAATCACATGCAGTTTTTGGTCCTACGACCAAGAGTGGTTTTCTGGTAAGGAAAGTCATTATTGTGCTCCCATTTCCATACACAGTGCAAATAGCACTCGCGACTGTTCCCAGCAATTACAGTGTATTGGACTGAAGCGGAGCTACTGTTCTTGTCAGTTTCCTAAGCAGAGTTGAACTAGATATGGCCCCTGTGTGTAAGAAGCACAGTTCTTTTGTTCGGAGCAAGCTCACTATTTGGACCCCACAGGAAACACAGTAGAGTAGAAGAGTGCTCTTTTCTCAAAATCAGAGAGTCTTTCTTGTAAGGCGAGCTAATGTTTGTTTCCCAGTCAGAAATGGAGTTGAATCCCATGCAGTTTCTTGTCCTATGAGTAAGAGTTGTTTTCTGATAAGAAGAGTCACTATTGTGCTCCTATTGGCATACACAGTGCAAATAGCACTCGCGTCTGTTCCCAGCTAGTACAGTGTATTGGACTGAAGAGGAGCTACTGTTCTTGTCAGTTTCCTAAGCAGAGTTGAACTAGATATGGCCCCTGTGTGTAGGAAGCACAGTTCTTTTGTTCTGAGCAAGATCACTATTTGGACCACGTAGGAAACACAGTAGAGTAGAAGAGTGCTCTTTTCTCAAAATCAGAGAGTCTTTCTTGTAAGGCGAGCTAGTGTTTGTTTCCCTGTCAGAAATGCAGTTGAATCCCATGCAGTTTCTGGTCCTATGAGCAAGAGTTGTTTTCTGATAAGAAGAGACACTATTGTGCTCCTATTGCCATACACAGTGCAAATAGCACTGGCGTATGTTCCCAGCAAGTACAGTGTATTGGACTGAAGAGGAGCTACTGTTCTTGTCAATTTCCTAAGCAGAGTTGAACTAGATATGGCCCTTGTTTGTAGGAAGCACAGTTCTTTTGTTCTGAGCAAGCACACTGTTCGGGCCCCATAGGATACACAGTAGAGTAGAAGAGTGCTCTTTTCTCAAAAGGAGAGTGTGTTTCTTGTAACGCAAGCTAGTGTTTGTTTTCCAGTCAGAAATGGAGTTGAAACCCATGCAGTTTCTGGTCCTACGAGCAAGAGTTGTTTTCTGGTAAGAAGAGTCACTATTGTGCTCCCATTGTCATACACAGGGCAAATAGCACTGGCGTCTGTTCCCAGCAAGTACAGTGCATTGGACTGAAGTGGAGCTACTGTTCTTGTCAGTTTCCTAAGCAGAGTTGAACTAGATATGGCCCCTGTGTGTAGGAAGCACAGTTCTTTTGTTCTGAGCAAGCTCACTATTTGGACCCCATAGGAAACACAGTAGAGTAGAAGAGTGCTCTTTTCTCAAAATCAGAGAGTCTTTCTTGTAAGGCGAGCTAGTGTTTGTTTCCCAGTCAGAAATGGAGTTGAATCCCATGCAGTTTCTTGTCCTATGAGTAAGCGTTGTTTTCTGATAAGAAGAGTCATTATTGTGCTCCTTTTGCCATACACAGTGCAAATAGCACTCGTGTCTGTTCCCAGCTAGTACAGTGTATTGGACTGAAGAGGAGCTACCTTTCTTGTCAGTTTCCTAAGCAGAGTTGAACTAGATATGGCCCGTGTGTGTAGGAAGCACAGTTCTTTTGTTCTGAGCAAGCTCACTGTTCGGACCCCATAGGAAACACAGTAGAGTAGAAGACTGCTCTTTTCTCAAAAGCAGAGTGTGTTTCTTGTAAGTCGAGCTAGCGTGTGTTTCCCAGTCCTAAATGGAGTTGAATCACATGCAGTTTTTGGTCCTACGAGCAAGAGTTGTTTTCTGGTAATAAAGTCACTGTTGCGCTCCCATTGCCATACACAGTGTAAATAGCACTCACATCTGTTCCCAGCAAGTACAGTGTATTGGACTGAAGAGGAGCTACTGTTCTTGTCAGTTTCCTAAGCAGAGTTGAACTAGATATGGCCCGTGTGTTTAGGAAGCCCAGTTCTTTTGTTCTGAGCAAGCTCACGGTTCGGACCCCATAGGATACACAGTAGAGTAGAAGAGTGCTCTTTTCTCAAAAGCAGAGTGTGTTTCTTGTTAGGCGAGCTAGCGTTTGTTTCCCAGTCCTAAATGGAGTTGAGTCACATGCAGATTCTTGTCCGACGAGCAAGAGTTGTTTTCTGGTAAGAAGAGTCACTATTGTGCTCCCATTGTCATACACAGGGCAAATAGCACTAGCGTCTGTTCCCAGCATGTACAGTGTATTGGACTGAACAGGAGCTAATGTTCTTTTCAGTTTCCTAAGCAGAATTGAACTAGATATGGCAGTATTTGTAGGAAGCACAGTTGTTTTCTTCTGAGCAAGCTCACTCTTCTGGCCCTATAAAAAACACAGTACAGTAGAAGAGTGCTCTTTTCTCAAAAGCAGAGTGTGTTTCTTGTAAGGCGAGCTAGTGTTTGTTTCCAGTCAGAAATGGAGTTGAATCACATGCAGTTTCTGGTCCTACGAGCAAGAGGTGTTTTCTGGTAAGGAAAGTCACTATTGGGCTCCCATTTCCATACACAGTGCAAATAGCACTCGCGTCTGTTCCCAGCAAGTACAGTGTATTGGACTGAAGCGGAGCTACTGTTCTTGTCTATTTCGTAAGCAGAGATGAAGTAGATGTGGCCCGCTTGTGTAAAAAGCACAGTTCTTTTGTTCTGAGCAAGCTCACTGTTCAGACCCCCTAGGAAATACAGTAGAGAAGAAGAGTGCTCTTTTCTCCAAAGCAGAGTGTGTTTCTTGTAAGGCAAGCTAGCATTTGTTTCCCAGTCCTAAATGGAGTTGAATCACATGCAGTTTTTGGTCCTCCGACCAAGAGTTGTTTTCTGGTAAGGAAATTCACTATTGTGCTCCCATTTCCATACACAGTGCAAATAGCACTCGCGTCTGTTCCCAGCAAGTACAGTGTATTGGACTGAAGCGGAGCTACTGTTCTTGTCAGTTTCCTAAGCAGAGTTGAACTACATATGGTCCGTGTGTGTAGGAAGCACATTTCTTTTGTTCTGAGCAAGCTCACTGTTCGGACCCCATAGGAAACACAGTAGAGTAGAAGACTGCTCTTTTCTCAAAAGCAGAGTGTGTTTCTTGTAAGGCTAGGTAGCATTTGTTTCCCAGTCCTAAATGAAGCTGAATCACATGCAGTTTCCGGTCCTACGATCAAGAGTTGTTTTCTGGTAAGGAAAGTCACTATTGTGCTCCCATTTTCATACACAGTGCAAATAGCACTCGCGACTGTTCCCAGCAATTACAGTGTATTGGACTGAAGCGGAGTTACTGTTCTTGTCAGTTTCCTAAGCAGAGTTGAACTAGATATGGCCCCTCTGTGTAGGAAGCACAGTTCTTTTGTTCTGAGCAAGCTCACTATTTGGACCCCATAGGAAACACAGTAGAGTAGAAGAGTGCTCTTTTCTCAAAATCAGAGAGTCTTTCTTGTAAGGCGAGCTAGTGTTTGTTTCCCAGTCAGAAATGGAGTTGAATCCCATGCAGTTTCTTGTCCTATGAGTAAGAGTTGTTTTCTGATAAGAAGAGTCACTATTGTGCTCCTATTGCCATACGCAGGGCAAATAGCACTCGCGTCTGTTCCCAGCTAGTACACTGTATTGGACTGAAGAGGAGCTACCGTTCTTGACAGTTTCCTAAGCAGAGTTGAACTAGATAAGGCCCTTGTGTGTAGGAAGCCCAGTTCTTTTATTCTGAGCAAGCTCACTGTTCGGACCCCATATGATACACAGTCGATTAAAAGAGTGCTCTTTTCTCAAAAGCAGAGTGTGTTTCTTGTTACGTGAGCTAGCGTTTGTTTCCCAGTCCTAAATGGAGTTGAATAACATGCAGTTTCTTGTCCTACGAGCAAGAGTTGTTTTCTGGTAATAAGAGTCACTATTGCGCTCCCATTGTCATACACAGGGCAAATAGCACTGGCGTCTGTTCCCAGAATGTACAGTGTATTGCACTGAACAGGAGCTACTGTTCTTTTCAGTTTCCTAAGCAGAATTGAACTAGATGTGGCAGTATTTGTATGAAGCACAGTTCTTTTGTTCTCAGCAAGCTCACTGTTCTGGCCCTATAGGAAACACAGTAGAGTAGAAGAGTGCTCTTTTCTCAAAAGCAGAGTGTGTTTCTTTTAAGGCGAGCTAGCATTTGTTTCCCAGTCCTAAACGGAGTTGAATCACATGCAGTTTTTGGTCCTACGAGCAAGAGTTGTTTTCTGGTAAGAAAAGTCACTATTGCGCTCCCATTTCCATACTCAGTGCAAATAGCACTCGCGTCTGTTCCCAGCAAGTACAGTGTATTGGACTGAAGCAGAACTACTGTTCTTGTCAGTTTCCTAAGCAGAGTTGTACTAGATATGGCCCGTGTGTGTAGGAAGCACAGTTCTTTTGTTCTGAGCAAGCTCACTGTTCGGACCCCGTAGGAAACACATTAGAGTAGAAGAGTGCTCTTTTCTCAAAAGGAGAGTGTGTTTCTTGTAACGTGAGCTAGTGTTTGTTTTCCAGTCAGAAATGGAGTTGAAACCCATGCAGTTTCTGGTCCTACGAGCAAGAGTTGTTTTCTGGTAAGAAGAGTCACTATTGTGCTCCCATTGTCATACACAGGGCAAATAGCACTGGCGTCTGTTCCCAGCAAGTAAAGTGCATTGGACTGAAGTGGAGCTACTGTTCTTGTCAGTTTCCTAAGCAGAGTTGAACTAGATATGGCCCTTGTGTGTAGGAAGCACAGTTCTTTTGTTCTGAGCAAGCTCACTCTTCGGACCCCATAGGAAACACAGTAGAGTAGAAGAGTCCTCTTTTCTCAAAAGCAGAGTGTGTTTCTTGTAAGGCAAGCTAGCATTTGTTTCCCAGTCCTAAATGGAGTTGAATCACATCCTGTTTTTGGTACTACGAGCAAGAGTTGTTTTCTGGTAAGGAAAGTCACTATTGCACTCCCATTGATATACACAGTGCAAATAGCACTCACGTCTGTTCCCAGCAAGTACAGTGTATTGGACTGAAGAGGAGCTGCTGTTCTTGTCAATTTCCAAAGCAGAGTTGAACTAGATATGGCCCCTGTGTGTAGGAAGCACAGTTCTTTTGTTCTGAGCAAGCTCACTGTTCCGACCCCATAGGATACACAGTAGAGTAGAAGAGTGCTCTTTTCTCAAAAGCAGAGTGTGTTTCTTGTAAGGAGAGCTAGCATTTGTTTCCCAGTCCTAAGTGGAGTTGAATCACATACAGTTTCTGGTCCTACGAGCAAGAGTTGTTTTCTGGTAAGAAGAGTCACTATTGTGCTCCCATTGACATACAGAGGGCAAATAGCCCTGGCGTCTGTTCCCAGCATGTACAGTGTATTGGACTGAAGAGGATCTACTGTTCTTTTCAGTTTCCTAAGCAGAATTGAACTAGATATGGCCCGTGTGTGCAGGAAGCACAGTTCTTTTGTTCTGAGCAAGCTCACTGTTCAGACCCCATAGGAAACACAGTAGAGTAGAAGAGTGCTCTTTTCTCAAAAGCAGAGTGTGTTTCTTGTAAGGCGAGCTAGTGTTTGTTTCCCAGTCAGAAATGGAGTTGAATCCCATGCAGTTTCTGGTCCTAAGAGCAAGAGTTGTTTTCTGGTAAGGAAAGTCACTATTGCGCTCCCATTTCCATACACAGTGCAAATAGCACTCGCGTCTTTTCTCAGGAAGTACAGTGTATTGGACTGAAGCGGAGCTACTGTTCTTGTCAGTTTCCTAAGCAGAGATGAACTAGATATGGCCCGTGTGTGTAGGAAGCACAGTTCTTTTGTTCTGCTCAAGCTCACTGTTCAAACCCCCTAGAAAACACAGTAGAGTAGAAGAGTGCTCTTTTCTCAAAAGCAGAGTGTGTTTTTTGTAAGGCGAGATAGCGTTTGTTTTTCAGTTCTAAATGGAGTTGAATCACATGCACTTTCTGGTCCTACGACCAAGAGTTGTTTTCTGGTAAGGAAAGGCACTATTGCGCTCCCATTTACATACACAGTGCAAATAGCACTCATGTCTGTTCCCAGCAAGTACAGTGTATTGGACTGAATAGGAGCTACTGTTCTTGTCAGTTTCCTAAGCAGAGTTGAACTACATATGGTCCGTGTGTGTAGGAAGCACAGTTCTTTTGTTCTGTGCAAGCTCACCTTTCGGACCCCATAGGTAACACAGTAGAGTAGATGAGTGCTCTTTTCTCAAAAGCAGAGTGTGTTTCTTGTAATGCGAGCTGGCATTTGTTTCCCAGTCCTAAATGGAGTTGAATCACATGCAGTTTTTGGTCCTACGACCAAGAGTGGTTTTCTGGTAAGGAAAGTCATTATTGTGCTCCCATTTCCATACACAGTGCAAATAGCACTCGCGACTGTTCCCAGCAATTACAGTGTATTGGACTGAAGCGGAGCTACTGTTCTTGTCAGTTTCCTAAGCAGAGTTGAACTAGATATGGCCCCTGTGTGTAAGAAGCACAGTTCTTTTGTTCGGAGCAAGCTCACTATTTGGACCCCACAGGAAACACAGTAGAGTAGAAGAGTGCTCTTTTCTCAAAATCAGAGAGTCTTTCTTGTAAGGCGAGCTAATGTTTGTTTCCCAGTCAGAAATGGAGTTGAATCCCATGCAGTTTCTTGTCCTATGAGTAAGAGTTGTTTTCTGATAAGAAGAGTCACTATTGTGCTCCTATTGGCATACACAGTGCAAATAGCACTCGCGTCTGTTCCCAGCTAGTACAGTGTATTGGACTGAAGAGGAGCTACTGTTCTTGTCAGTTTCCTAAGCAGAGTTGAACTAGATATGGCCCCTGTGTGTAGGAAGCACAGTTCTTTTGTTCTGAGCAAGATCACTATTTGGACCACGTAGGAAACACAGTAGAGTAGAAGAGTGCTCTTTTCTCAAAATCAGAGAGTCTTTCTTGTAAGGCGAGCTAGTGTTTGTTTCCCTGTCAGAAATGCAGTTGAATCCCATGCAGTTTCTGGTCCTATGAGCAAGAGTTGTTTTCTGATAAGAAGAGACACTATTGTGCTCCTATTGCCATACACAGTGCAAATAGCACTGGCGTATGTTCCCAGCAAGTACAGTGTATTGGACTGAAGAGGAGCTACTGTTCTTGTCAATTTCCTAAGCAGAGTTGAACTAGATATGGCCCTTGTTTGTAGGAAGCACAGTTCTTTTGTTCTGAGCAAGCACACTGTTCGGGCCCCATAGGATACACAGTAGAGTAGAAGAGTGCTCTTTTCTCAAAAGGAGAGTGTGTTTCTTGTAACGCAAGCTAGTGTTTGTTTTCCAGTCAGAAATGGAGTTGAAACCCATGCAGTTTCTGGTCCTACGAGCAAGAGTTGTTTTCTGGTAAGAAGAGTCACTATTGTGCTCCCATTGTCATACACAGGGCAAATAGCACTGGCGTCTGTTCCCAGCAAGTACAGTGCATTGGACTGAAGTGGAGCTACTGTTCTTGTCAGTTTCCTAAGCAGAGTTGAACTAGATATGGCCCCTGTGTGTAGGAAGCACAGTTCTTTTGTTCTGAGCAAGCTCACTATTTGGACCCCATAGGAAACACAGTAGAGTAGAAGAGTGCTCTTTTCTCAAAATCAGAGAGTCTTTCTTGTAAGGCGAGCTAGTGTTTGTTTCCCAGTCAGAAATGGAGTTGAATCCCATGCAGTTTCTTGTCCTATGAGTAAGCGTTGTTTTCTGATAAGAAGAGTCATTATTGTGCTCCTTTTGCCATACACAGTGCAAATAGCACTCGTGTCTGTTCCCAGCTAGTACAGTGTATTGGACTGAAGAGGAGCTACCTTTCTTGTCAGTTTCCTAAGCAGAGTTGAATAGATATGGCCCGTGTGTGTAGGAAGCACAGTTCTTTTGTTCTGAGCAAGCTCACTGTTCGGACCCCATAGGAAACACAGTAGAGTAGAAGACTGCTCTTTTCTCAAAAGCAGAGTGTGTTTCTTGTAAGTCGAGCTAGCGTGTGTTTCCCAGTCCTAAATGGAGTTGAATCACATGCAGTTTTTGGTCCTACGAGCAAGAGTTGTTTTCTGGTAATAAAGTCACTGTTGCGCTCCCATTGCCATACACAGTGTAAATAGCACTCACATCTGTTCCCAGCAAGTACAGTGTATTGGACTGAAGAGGAGCTACTGTTCTTGTCAGTTTCCTAAGCAGAGTTGAACTAGATATGGCCCGTGTGTTTAGGAAGCCCAGTTCTTTTGTTCTGAGCAAGCTCACGGTTCGGACCCCATAGGATACACAGTAGAGTAGAAGAGTGCTCTTTTCTCAAAAGCAGAGTGTGTTTCTTGTTAGGCGAGCTAGCGTTTGTTTCCCAGTCCTAAATGGAGTTGAGTCACATGCAGATTCTTGTCCGACGAGCAAGAGTTGTTTTCTGGTAAGAAGAGTCACTATTGTGCTCCCATTGTCATACACAGGGCAAATAGCACTAGCGTCTGTTCCCAGCATGTACAGTGTATTGGACTGAACAGGAGCTAATGTTCTTTTCAGTTTCCTAAGCAGAATTGAACTAGATATGGCAGTATTTGTAGGAAGCACAGTTGTTTTCTTCTGAGCAAGCTCACTCTTCTGGCCCTATAAAAAACACAGTACAGTAGAAGAGTGCTCTTTTCTCAAAAGCAGAGTGTGTTTCTTGTAAGGCGAGCTAGTGTTTGTTTCCAGTCAGAAATGGAGTTGAATCACATGCAGTTTCTGGTCCTACGAGCAAGAGGTGTTTTCTGGTAAGGAAAGTCACTATTGGGCTCCCATTTCCATACACAGTGCAAATAGCACTCGCGTCTGTTCCCAGCAAGTACAGTGTATTGGACTGAAGCGGAGCTACTGTTCTTGTCTATTTCGTAAGCAGAGATGAAGTAGATGTGGCCCGCTTGTGTAAAAAGCACAGTTCTTTTGTTCTGAGCAAGCTCACTGTTCAGACCCCCTAGGAAATACAGTAGAGAAGAAGAGTGCTCTTTTCTCCAAAGCAGAGTGTGTTTCTTGTAAGGCAAGCTAGCATTTGTTTCCCAGTCCTAAATGGAGTTGAATCACATGCAGTTTTTGGTCCTCCGACCAAGAGTTGTTTTCTGGTAAGGAAATTCACTATTGTGCTCCCATTTCCATACACAGTGCAAATAGCACTCGCGTCTGTTCCCAGCAAGTACAGTGTATTGGACTGAAGCGGAGCTACTGTTCTTGTCAGTTTCCTAAGCAGAGTTGAACTACATATGGTCCGTGTGTGTAGGAAGCACATTTCTTTTGTTCTGAGCAAGCTCACTGTTCGGACCCCATAGGAAACACAGTAGAGTAGAAGACTGCTCTTTTCTCAAAAGCAGAGTGTGTTTCTTGTAAGGCTAGGTAGCATTTGTTTCCCAGTCCTAAATGAAGCTGAATCACATGCAGTTTCCGGTCCTACGATCAAGAGTTGTTTTCTGGTAAGGAAAGTCACTATTGTGCTCCCATTTTCATACACAGTGCAAATAGCACTCGCGACTGTTCCCAGCAATTACAGTGTATTGGACTGAAGCGGAGTTACTGTTCTTGTCAGTTTCCTAAGCAGAGTTGAACTAGATATGGCCCCTCTGTGTAGGAAGCACAGTTCTTTTGTTCTGAGCAAGCTCACTATTTGGACCCCATAGGAAACACAGTAGAGTAGAAGAGTGCTCTTTTCTCAAAATCAGAGAGTCTTTCTTGTAAGGCGAGCTAGTGTTTGTTTCCCAGTCAGAAATGGAGTTGAATCCCATGCAGTTTCTTGTCCTATGAGTAAGAGTTGTTTTCTGATAAGAAGAGTCACTATTGTGCTCCTATTGCCATACACAGGGCAAATAGCACTCGCGTCTGTTCCCAGCTAGTACACTGTATTGGACTGAAGAGGAGCTACCGTTCTTGACAGTTTCCTAAGCAGAGTTGAACTAGATAAGGCCCTTGTGTGTAGGAAGCCCAGTTCTTTTATTCTGAGCAAGCTCACTGTTCGGACCCCATATGATACACAGTCGATTAAAAGAGTGCTCTTTTCTCAAAAGCAGAGTGTGTTTCTTGTTACGTGAGCTGGCGTTTGTTTCCCAGTCCTAAATGGAGTTGAATAACATGCAGTTTCTTGTCCTACGAGCAAGAGTTGTTTTCTGGTAATAAGAGTCACTATTGCGCTCCCATTGTCATACACAGGGCAAATAGCACTGGCGTCTGTTCCCAGAATGTACAGTGTATTGCACTGAACAGGAGCTACTGTTCTTTTCAGTTTCCTAAGCAGAATTGAACTAGATGTGGCAGTATTTGTATGAAGCACAGTTCTTTTGTTCTCAGCAAGCTCACTGTTCTTTCCCTATAGGAAACACAGTAGAGTAGAAGAGTGCTCTTTTCTCAAAAGCAGAGTGTGTTTCTTTTAAGGCGAGCTAGCATTTGTTTCCCAGTCCTAAACGGAGTTGAATCACATGCAGTTTTTGGTCCTACGAGCAAGAGTTGTTTTCTGGTAAGAAAAGTCACTATTGCGCTCCCATTTCCATACTCAGTGCAAATAGCACTCGCGTCTGTTCCCAGCAAGTACAGTGTATTGGACTGAAGCAGAACTACTGTTCTTGTCAGTTTCCTAAGCAGAGTTGTACTAGATATGGCCCGTGTGTGTAGGAAGCACAGTTCTTTTGTTCTGAGCAAGCTCACTGTTCGGACCCCGTAGGAAACACATTAGAGTAGAAGAGTGCTCTTTTCTCAAAAGGAGAGTGTGTTTCTTGTAACGTGAGCTAGTGTTTGTTTTCCAGTCAGAAATGGAGTTGAAACCCATGCAGTTTCTGGTCCTACGAGCAAGAGTTGTTTTCTGGTAAGAAGAGTCACTATTGTGCTCCCATTGTCATACACAGGGCAAATAGCACTGGCGTCTGTTCCCAGCAAGTAAAGTGCATTGGACTGAAGTGGAGCTACTGTTCTTGTCAGTTTCCTAAGCAGAGTTGAACTAGATATGGCCCTTGTGTGTAGGAAGCACAGTTCTTTTGTTCTGAGCAAGCTCACTCTTCGGACCCCATAGGAAACACAGTAGAGTAGAAGAGTCCTCTTTTCTCAAAAGCAGAGTGTGTTTCTTGTAAGGCAAGCTAGCATTTGTTTCCCAGTCCTAAATGGAGTTGAATCACATCCTGTTTTTGGTACTACGAGCAAGAGTTGTTTTCTGGTAAGGAAAGTCACTATTGCACTCCCATTGATATACACAGTGCAAATAGCACTCACGTCTGTTCCCAGCAAGTACAGTGTATTGGACTGAAGAGGAGCTGCTGTTCTTGTCAATTTCCAAAGCAGAGTTGAACTAGATATGGCCCCTGTGTGTAGGAAGCACAGTTCTTTTGTTCTGAGCAAGCTCACTGTTCCGACCCCATAGGATACACAGTAGAGTAGAAGAGTGCTCTTTTCTCAAAAGCAGAGTGTGTTTCTTGTAAGGAGAGCTAGCATTTGTTTCCCAGTCCTAAGTGGAGTTGAATCACATACAGTTTCTGGTCCTACGAGCAAGAGTTGTTTTCTGGTAAGAAGAGTCACTATTGTGCTCCCATTGACATACAGAGGGCAAATAGCCCTGGCGTCTGTTCCCAGCATGTACAGTGTATTGGACTGAAGAGGATCTACTGTTCTTTTCAGTTTCCTAAGCAGAATTGAACTAGATATGGCCCGTGTGTGCAGGAAGCACAGTTCTTTTGTTCTGAGCAAGCTCACTGTTCAGACCCCATAGGAAACACAGTAGAGTAGAAGAGTGCTCTTTTCTCAAAAGCAGAGTGTGTTTCTTGTAAGGCGAGCTAGTGTTTGTTTCCCAGTCAGAAATGGAGTTGAATCCCATGCAGTTTCTGGTCCTAAGAGCAAGAGTTGTTTTCTGGTAAGGAAAGTCACTATTGCGCTCCCATTTCCATACACAGTGCAAATAGCACTCGCGTCTTTTCTCAGGAAGTACAGTGTATTGGACTGAAGCGGAGCTACTGTTCTTGTCAGTTTCCTAAGCAGAGATGAACTAGATATGGCCCGTGTGTGTAGGAAGCACAGTTCTTTTGTTCTGCTCAAGCTCACTGTTCAAACCCCCTAGAAAACACAGTAGAGTAGAAGAGTGCTCTTTTCTCAAAAGCAGAGTGTGTTTTTTGTAAGGCGAGATAGCGTTTGTTTTTCAGTTCTAAATGGAGTTGAATCACATGCACTTTCTGGTCCTACGACCAAGAGTTGTTTTCTGGTAAGGAAAGGCACTATTGCGCTCCCATTTACATACACAGTGCAAATAGCACTCATGTCTGTTCCCAGCAAGTACAGTGTATTGGACTGAAGCGTAGCTACTGTTCTTGTCAGTTTCCTAAGCAGAGTTGAACTAGATATGGCCCCTGTGTGTAGCAAGCACAGTTCTTTTGTTCTGAGCAAGCTCACTATTCGGACCCCATAGGAAACATAGTAGAGTAGAAGAGTGCTCTTTTCTCAAAATCAGAGTGTCTTTCTTGTAAGGCGAGCTAGTGTTTGTTTCCCAGTCAGAAATGGAGTTGAATCCCATGCAGTTTCTGGTCCTATGAGCAAGAGTTGTTTTCTGATAAGAAGAGACACTATTGTGCTCCTATTGCCATACACAGTGCAAATAGCACTCGCGTCTGTTCCCAGCAAGTACAGTGTATTGGACTGAATAGGAGCTACTGTTCTTGTCAGTTTCCTAAGCAGAGTTGAACTACATATGGTCCGTGTGTGTAGGAAGCACACTTCATTTGTTCTGAGCAAGCTCACCTTTCGGACCCCATAGGTAACACAGTAGAGTAGATGAGTGCTCTTTTCTCAAAAGCAGAGTGTGTTTCTTGTAATGCGAGCTGGCATTTGTTTCCCAGTCCTAAATGGAGTTGAATCACATGCAGTTTTTGGTCCTACGACCAAGAGTGGTTTTCTGGTAAGGAAAGTCACTATTGGGCTCCCATTTCCATACACAGTGCAAATAGCACTCGCGTCTGTTCCCAGCAAGTACAGTGTATTGGACTGAAGCGGAGCTACTGTTCTTGTCAGTTTCCCAAGCAGAGTTGAACTAGATATGGCCCCTGTGTGTAAGAAGCACAGTTCTTTTGTTCGGAGCAAGCTCACTATTTGGACCCCACAGGAAACACAGTAGAGTAGAAGAGTGCTCTTTTCTCAAAATCAGAGAGTCTTTCTTGTAAGGCGAGCTAGTGTTTGTTTCCCAGTCAGAAATGGAGTTTAATCCCATGCAGTTTCTTGTCCTATGAGTAAGAGTTGTTTTCTGATAAGAAGAGTCACTATTGTGCTCCTATTGCCATACACAGTGCAAATAGCACTCGCGTCTGTTCCCAGCTAGTACAGTGTATTGGACTGAAGAGGAGCTACTGTTCTTGTCAGTTTCCTAAGCAGAGTTGAACTAGATATGGCCCCTGTGTGTAGGAAGCACAATTCTTTTGTTCTGAGCAAGATCACTATTTGGACCACGTAGGAAACACAGTAGAGTAGAAGAGTGCTCTTTTCTCAAAAGCAGAGTGTGTTTCTTGTAAGGCTAGGTAGCATTTGTTTCCCAGTCCTAAATGAAGCTGAATCACATGCAGTTTCTGGTCCTACGATCAAGAGTTGTTTTCTGGTAAGGAAAGTCACTATTGTGCTCCCATTTTCATACACAGTGCAAATAGCACTCGCGACTGTTCCCAGCAATTACAGTGTATTGGACTGAAGCGGAGTTACTGTTCTTGTCAGTTTCCTAAGCAGAGTTGAACTAGATATGGCCCCTCTGTGTAGGAAGCACAGTTCTTTTGTTCTGAGCAAGCTCACTATTTGGACCCCATAGGAAACACAGTAGAGTAGAAGAGTGCTCTTTTCTCAAAATCAGAGAGTCTTTCTTGTAAGGCGAGCTAGTGTTTGTTTCCCAGTCAGAAATGGAGTTGAATGCCATGCAGTTTCTTGTCCTATGAGTAAGAGTTGTTTTCTGATAAGAAGAGTCATTATTGTGCTCCTTTTGCCATACACAGTGCAAATAGCACTCGTGTCTGTTCCCAGCTAGTACAGTGTATTGGACTGAAGAGGAGCTACCTTTCTTGTCAGTTTCCTAAGCAGAGTTGAACTAGATATGGCCCGTGTGTGTAGGAAGCACAGTTCTTTTGTTCTGAGCAAGCTCACTGTTCGGACCCCATAGGAAACACAGTAGAGTAGAAGACTGCTCTTTTCTCAAAAGCAGAGTGTGTTTCTTGTAAGTCGAGCTAGCGTGTGTTTCCCAGTCCTAAATGGAGTTGAATCACATGCAGTTTTTGGTCCTACGAGCAAGAGTTGTTTTCTGGTAATAAAGTCACTGTTGCACTCCCATTGCCATACACAGTGTAAATAGCACTCACATCTGTTCCCAGCAAGTACAGTGTATTGGACTGAAGAGGAGCTACTGTTCTTGTCAGTTTCCTAAGCAGAGTTGAACTAGATATGGCCCGTGTGTTTAGGAAGCCCAGTTCTTTTGTTCTGAGCAAGCTCACGGTTCGGACCCCATAGGATACACAGTCGAGTAGAAGAGTGCTCTTTTCTCAAAAGCAGAGTGTGTTTCTTGTTAGACGAGCTAGCGTTTGTTTCTCAGTCCTAAATGGAGTTGAGTCACATGCAGATTCTTGTCCGACGAGCAAGAGTTGTTTTCTGGTAAGAAGAGTCACTATTGTGCTCCCATTGTCATACACAGGGCAAATAGCACTGGCGTCTGTTCCCAGCATGTACAGTGTATTGGACTGAACAGGAGCTACTTTTCTTTTCAGTTTCCTAAGCAGAATTGAACTAGATATGGCAGTATTTGTAGGAAGCACAGTTGTTTTCTTCTGAGCAAGCTCACTCTTCTGGCACTATAAAAAACACAGTAGAGTAGAAGAGTGCTCTTTTCTCAAAAGCAGAGTGTGTTTCTGGTAAGGCGAGCTAGTGTTTGTTTCACAGTCAGAAATGGAGTTGAATCACATGCAGTTTCTGGTCCTACGAGCAAGAGGTGTTTTCTGGTAAGGAAAGTCACTATTGGGCTCCCATTTCCATACACAGTGCAAATAGCACTCGCGTCTGTTCCCAGCAAGTACAGTGTATTGGACTGAAGCGGAGCTACTGTTCTTGTCAGTTTCGTAAGCAGAGATGAAGTAGATGTGGCCCGCGTGTGTAAAAAGCACAGTTCTTTTGTTCTGAGCAAGCTCACTCTTCAGACCCCCTAGGAAATACAGTAGAGAAGAAGAGTGCTCTTTTCTCCAAAGCAGAGTGTGTTTCTTGTAAGGCAAGCTAGCATTTGTTTCCCAGTCCTAAATGGAGTTGAATCACATGCAGTTTTTGGTCCTCCGACCAAGAGTTGTTTTCTGGTAAGGAAAGTCACTATTGTGCTCCCATTTCCATACACAGTGCAAATAGCACTCGCGTCTGTTCCCAGCAATTACAGTGTATTGGACTGAAGCGGAGCTACTGTTCTTGTCAGTTTCCTAAGCAGAGTTGAACTAGATATGGCCCCTGTGTGTAGGAAGCAAAGTTCTTTTGTTCTGAGCAAGCTCACTATTTGGACCCCATAGGAAACACAGTAGAGTAGAAGAGTGCTCTTTTCTCAAAATCAGAGAGTCTTTCTTGTGAGGCGAGCTAGTGTTTGTTTCCCAGTCAGAAATGGAGTTGAATCCCATGCAGTTTCTTGTCCTATGAGTAAGAGTTGTTTTCTGATAAGAAGAGTCACTATTGTGCTCCTATTGCCATACACAGGGCAAATAGCACTCGCGTCTGTTCCCAGCTAGTACAGTGTATTGGACTGAAGAGGAGCTACCGTTCTTGACAGTTTCCTAAGCAGAGTTGAACTAGATAAGGCCCGTGTGTGTAGGAAGCACAGTTCTTTTGTTCTGACCAAGCTCACTGTTCGGACCCCATAGGAAACACAGTAGAGTAGAAGACTGCTCTTTTCTCAAAAGCAGAGTGTGTTTCTTGTAAGGCGAGCTAGCGTTTGTTTCCAGTCCTAAATGGAGTTGAATCACATCCAGTTTTTGGTCCTACGAGCAAGAGTTGTTTTCTGGTAATAAAGTCACTATTGCGCTCCCATTGCCATACACAGTGCAAATAGCACTCGCATCTGTTCCCAGCAAGTACAGTGTATTGGACTGAAGCGGAGCTACTGTTCTTGTCAGTTTTCTAAGCAGAGTTGAACTAGATATGGCCCATGTGTGTAGGAAGCACAGTTCTTTGTTCTGAGCAAGCTCACTGTTCGGACCCCATAGGAAACACAGTAAAGTAGAAGAGTGCTCTTTTCTCAAAAGCAGAGTGTGTTTCTCTAAGGCGAGCTAGTGTTTGTTTCCCAGTTAGAAATGGAGTTGAATCCCATGCAGTTTCTGGTCCTATGAGCAAGAGTTGTTTTCTGGTAAAGAAAGTCACTATTGCGCTCCCATTTCCATACACAGTGCAAATATCACTCGCGTCTGTTCCCAGCAAGTACAGTGCATTGGACTGAAACGTAGCTACTGTTCTTGTCAGTTTCCTAAGCAGAGTTGAACTAGATATTGCCCCTGTGTGTAGGAAGCACAGTTCTTTTGTTCTGAGCAAGCTCACTATTCCGACCCCATAAAAAACACAGTAGAGTAGAAGAGTGCTCTTTTCTCAAAATCAGAGTGTCTTTCTTGTAAGGCGAGCTAGTGTTTGTTTCCCAGTCAGAAATGGAGTTGAATCCCATGCAGTTTCTGGTCCTATGAGCGAGAGTTGTTTTCTGATAAGAAGAGACACTATTGAGCTCCTATTGCCATACACAGTGCAAATAGCACTGGCGTCTGTTCCCAGCAAGTACAGTGTATTGGACTGAAGCGGAGCTACTGTTCTTGTCAGTTTCCTAAGCAGAGTTGAACTAGATATGGCCCATTTGTGTAGGAAGCACAGTTCTTTTGTTCTGAGCAAGCTCACTGTTCGGACCCCATAGGATACACAGTCGAGTAGAAGAGTGCTCTTTTCTCAAAAGCAGAGGGTGTTTCTTGTAAGGCAAGCTAGCATTTGTTTCCCAGTCCTAAATGGAGTTGAATCATATGCAGTTTTTGGTCCTCCGACCAAGAGTTGTTTTCTGGTAAGGAAAGTCACTATTGTGCTCCCAATTCTATACACAGTGCAAATAGCACTCGCGTCTGTTCCCAGCAATTACAGTGTATTGGACTGAAGCGGAGCTACTGATCTTGTCAGTTTCCTAAGCAGAGTTGAACTAGATATGGCTCCTGTGTGTAGGAAGCACAGTTCTTTTGTTCTGAGCAAGCTCACTATTTGGACCCCGTATGAAACACAGTAGAGTAGAAGAGTGCTCTTTTCTCAAAATCAGAGAGTCTTTCTTGTAAGGCGAGCTAGTGTTTGTTTCCCAGTCAGAAATGGAGTTGAATCCCATGCAGTTTCTTGTCCTATGAGTAAGAGTTGTTTTCTGATAAGAAGAGTCACTATTGTGCTCCTATTGCCATACACAGGGCAAATAGCACTCGCGTCTGTTCCCAGCTAGTACAGTGTATTGGACTGAAGAGGAGCTACCGTTCTTGTCAGTTTCCTCCGCAGAGTTGAACTAGATATGGCCCGTGTGTGTAGGAAGCACAGTTCCTTTGTTCTGAGCAAGCTCACTGTTCGGACCCCATAGGAAACACAGTAGAGTAGAAGAGTGCTCTTTTCTCAAAAGCAGAGTGTGTTTCTTGTAAGGCGAGCTAGCTTATGTTTCCAGTCCTAAATGGAGTTGAATCACATCCAGTTTTTGGTCCTACGAGCAAGAGTTGTTTTCTGATAATAAAGTCACTATTGCGCTCCCATTTCCATACACAGTGCAAATAGCACTCGCGTCTGTTCCCAGCAAGTACAGTGTATCGGACTGAAGCGTAGCTACTGTTCTTGTCAGTTTCCTAAGCAGAGTTGAACTAAATATGGCCCCTGTGTGTAGGAAGCACAGTTCTTTTGTTCTGAGCAAGCTCACTATTCGGACCCCATAGGAAACACAGTAGAGTAGAAGAGTGCTCTTTTCTCAAAATCAGAGAGTCTTTCTTGTAAGGCGAGCTAGTGTTTGTTTCCCAGTCAGAAATGGAGTTGAATCCCATGCAGTTTCTGGTCCTACGAGCAAGAGGTGTTTTCTGGTTAAAAAAAGTCACTATTGCGCTCCCATTGCCATATACAGTGTTAATAGCACTCGCGTCTGTTCCCAGCAAGTACAGTGTATTGGACTGAAGAGGATCTACTGTTCTTGTCAGTTTCCTAAGCAGAATTGAACTAGATATGGCCGTGTTTGTAGGAAGCACAGTTCTTTTGTTCTGAGCAAACTCACTGTTCTTGCCCTATAGCAAACACAGTAGAGTAGAAGAGTGCTCTTTTCTCAAAAGCAGAGTGTGTTTCTAGGAAGGCGAGCTAGCGTTTGTTTCCCAGTCCTAAATGGAGTTGAATCACATCCAGTTTCTGGTCCTACGAGCAAGAGTTGTTTTCTGGTAAGAAGAGTCACTATTGCGCTCCCATTTTCATACACAGGGCAAATAACACTGGCGTCTGTTCCCAGCATGTACAGTGTATTGGACTGAAGAGGATCTACTGTTCTTGTCAGGTTCCTAAGCAGAGTTGAACTAGATATGGCCCCTGTGTGTAGGAAGCACAGTTCTTTTGTTCTGAGCAAGCTCACTGTTCGGACCCCATACGAAACACAGTTGAGTAGAAGAGTGCTCTTTTATCAAAATCAGAGTGTCTTTCTTGTAAGGTGAGCTAGTGTTTATTTCCCAGTCCTAAATGGAGTTGAATCCCATGCAGTTTCTGGTCCTACGAGCAAGAGTTGTTTTCTGATAAGAAGAGTCACTATTGTGCTCCTATTGCCATACACAGTGCAAATAGCACTCGCGTCTGTTCCCAGCAAGTACAGTGTATTGGACTGAAGAGGAGCTACTGTTCTTCTCAGTTTCCTAAGCAGAATTGAACTAGATATGGCCAGTGTGTGTAGGAAGCACAGTACTTTTTTCTGAGCAAGCTCACTCTTCGGACCCCATATGAACCACAGTAGAATGGAAGACTGCTCTTTTCTCAAAAGCAGAGTGTGTTTCTTGTAAGGCGACCTAGCGTTTGTTTCCCAGTCCTAAATGGAGTTGAATCTCATGCAGTTTTTGGTCCTACGAGCAAGAGTTGTTTACTCGTAAGCAAAGTCACTATTGCGCTCCCATTGCCATACACAGTGCAAATAGCACTCGCGTCTGTTCCCAGCAAGTACAGTGTATTGGACTGAAGAGGAGCTACTGTTCTTGTCAGTTTCCTAAGCAGAGTTGAACTAGATATGTCCCGTGTGTGTAGGAAGCACAGTTCTTTTGTTCTGAGTAAGCTCAATGTTCGGACCCCATATGAACCACAGTAGAATAGAAGACTGCTCCTTTTTCTCAAAAGCAGAGTGTGTTTCTTGTAAGGCGAGCTAGCGTTTGTTTCCCAGTCCTAAATGGAGTTGAATCCCATGCAGTTTCTGGTCCTACGAGCAAGAGTTGTTTTCTGGTAAGAAGAGTCACTATTGCACTCCCATTTTCATACACAGGACAAATAGCACTGGCGTCTGTTCCCAGCATGTACAGTGTATTGGACTGAAGAGGATCTACTGTTCTTGTCAGTTTCCTAAGCAGAATAGAACTAGATATGGCCTTATTTGTAGGAAGCACAGTTCTTTTTTTCTGAGCAAACTCACTGTTCTGGTCCTATAGGAAACACAGTAGAGTTGAAGAGTGCTCTTTTCTGAAAAGCAGAGTGTGTTTCTTGTAAGGCGAGCTAGCGTTTGTTTCCCAGTCCTGAATGGAGTTGAATCACATGCACTTTTTGGTCCTACAAGCAAGAGTTGTTTTCTGGTAAGAAAAGTCACTATTGCACTCCCATTGCCATACACAGTGCAAAGAGCACTCGCGTCTGTTTTCAGCAAGTACAGTATATTGGACTGAAGCAGAGCTACTGTTGTTGTCAGTTTCCTAAACAGAGTTGAACTAGATATGGCCCGTGTGTGTAGGAAGCACAGTACTTTTGTTCTGAGCAAGCTCACTGTTCAGACGCCTTAGGAAACACAGTAGAGTAGAAGAGTGCTCTTTTCTCAAAATCAGAGTGTCTTTCTTGTAAGGCGAGCTAGCGTTTGTTTCCCAGTCCTAAATGGAGTTGAATCACATGCAGTTTTTGGTCCTATGAGCAATAGTTGTTTTCTGGTAAAAAAAAAAAGTCACTATTGCGCTCCCATTTCCATACACAGTGCAAATAGCCCTGGCCGCTGTTCCCACCAAGTACAGTGTATTGGACTGAAGTGGAGATACTGTTCTTGTCAGTTTCCTAAGCAGAGTTGAACTAGATATGGACCCTGTGTGTAGGAAGCACAGTTCTTTTGTTCTGAGCAAGCTCACTGTTCGGACACCATAGAAAAGACATTAGAGTAGAAGAGTGCTCTTTTCTCAAAAGCAGAGTGTGTTTCTTATAAGGCGAGCTAGTGTTTGTTTCCCAGTCAGAAATGGGGTTGAATCCCATGCAGTTTCTGGTCCTATGAGCAAGAGTTGTTTTCTGGTAATAAAGTCATTATTGCGCTCCCATTGCCATACACAGTGCAAATAGCACTCGCATCTGTTCCCAGCAAGTACAGTGTATTGGACTGAAGAGGATCTACTGTTCTTGTCAGTTTCCTAAGCAGAGTTGAACTAGATATGGCCCGTGTGTGTAGGAAGCACATTGCTTTTGTTCTGAGCAAGCTCACTGTTCGGAACCCATAGGAAACACAGTAGAGTAGAAGAGTGCTCTTTTCTCAAAAGCAGAGTGTGTTTCTTGTAAGGCGAGCAAGTGTTTGTTTCCCAGTCATAAATGGAGTTGAATCCCATGCAGTTTCGTGTCCTATGAGTAACAGTTGTTTTCTGATAAGAAGAGTCACTATTGTGCTCCTATTGCCATACACAGGGCAAATAGCACTCGCGTCTGTTCCCAGCTAGAACAGTGTATTGGACTGAAGAGGAGCTACCGTTCTTGTCAGTTTCCTAAGCAGAGTTGAACTAGATATGGCCCGTGTGTGTAGGAAGCACATTTCTTTTGTTCTGAACAAGCTCACTGTTCGGACCCCATAGGAAACACAGTAGAGTAGAAGAGTTCTCTTTTCTCAAAAGCAGAGTGTGTTTCTTGTTAGGCGAGCTAGCGTTTGTTTCCCAGTCCTAAATGGATCTGAATAAAATGCAGTTTCTTGTCCTAAGAGCAAGAGTTGTTTTCTGGTAAGAAGAGTCACTATTGCGCTTCCATTGTCATACACAGGGCAAATAGCACTGGCGTCTGTTCCCAGAATGTACAGTGTATTGCACTGAACAGGAGCTACTGTTCTTTTCAGTTTCCTAAGCAGAATTGAACTAGATATGGCAGTATTTGTATGAAGCACAGTTCTTTTGTTCTGAGCAAGCTCACTGTTCTGGCCCTATAGGAAACACAGTAGAGTAGAAGAGTGCTCTTTTCTCAAAAGCAGAGTGTGTTTCCTTTAAGGCGAGCTAGCATTTGTTTCCCAGTCCTAAACGGAGTTGAATCACATGCAGTTTTTGGTCCTACGAGCAAGAGTTGTTTTCTGGTAAGAAAAGTCACTATTGCCCTCCCATTTCCATACTCAGTGCAAATAGCACTCGCGTCTGTTCCCAGCAAGTACAGTATATTGGACTGAAGCAGAGCTACTGTTCTTGTCAGTTTCCTAAGCAGAGTTGTACTAGATATGGCCCATGTGTGTAGGAAGCACAGTTCTTTTGTTCTGAGCAAGCTCACTGTTGGGACCCCATAGGAAACACATTAGAGTAGAAGAGTGCTCTTTTCTCAAAAGGAGAGTGTGTTTCTTGTAACACAAGCTAGTGTTTGTTTCCCAGTCAGAAATGGAGTTGAATCCCATGCAGTTTCTGGTCCTATGAGCAAGAGGTGTTTTCTGGTAAGGAAAGTCACTATTGGGCTCCCATTTCCATACACAGTGCAAATAGCACTCGCGTCTGTTCCCAGCAAGTACAGTGTATTGGACTGAAGCGGAGCTACTGTTCTTGTCAGTTTCGTAAGCAGAGATGAACTAGATGTGTCCCGCGTGTGTAAGAAGCACAGTTCTTTTGTTCTGAGCAAGCTCACTGTTCAGACCCCCTAGGAAATACAGTAGAGTAGAAGAGTGCTCTTTTCTCCAAAGCAGAGTGTGTTTCTTGTAAGGCAAGCTAGCATTTGTTTCCCAGTCCTAAATGGAGTTGAATCCCATGCAGTTTTTGGTCCTCCGACCAAGAGTTGTTTTCTGGTAAGGAAAGTCACTATTGTGCTCCCATTTCCATACTCAGTGCAAATAGCACTCGCGTTTGTTCCCAGCAATTACAGTGTATTGGACTGAAGCGGAGCTACTGTTCTTGTCAGTTTCCTAAGCAGAGTTGAACTAGATATGGACCCTGTGTGTAGGAAGCACAGTTCTTTTGTTCTGAGCAAGCTCACGATTTGGACCCCATAGGAAACACAGTAGAGTAGAAGAGTGTTCTTTTCTCAAAATCAGAGAGTCTTTCTTGTAAGGCGAGCTAGTGTTTGTTTCCCAGTCAGAAATGGAGTTGAATCCCATGCAGTTTCTTGTCCTATGAGTAAGAGTTGTTTTCTAATAAGAAGAGTCACTATTGTGCTCCTATTGCCATACACAGGGCAAATAGCACTCGCGTCTGTTCCCAGCTAGTACACTGTATTGGACTGAAGAGGAGCTACCGTTCTTGTCAGTTTCCTAAGCAGAGTTGAACTAGATAAGGCCCGTGTGTGTAGGAAGCACAGTTCTTTTGTTCTGAGCAAGCTCACTGTTCGGACCCCATAGGAAACACAGTAGACTAGAAGAGTGCTCTTTTCTCAAAAGCAGAGTGTGTTTCTTGTAAGGCGAGCTAGCGTTTGTTTCCAGTCCTAAATGGAGTTGAATCACATCCAGGTTTTGGTCCTACGAGCAAGAGATGTTTTCTGGTAATAAAGTCACTATTGCGCTCCCATTGCCATACACAGTGCAAATAGCACTCGCATCTGTTCCCAGCAAGTACAGTGTATTGGACTGAAGCGGAGCTACTGTTCTTGTCAGTTTCCTAAGCAGAGTTGAACTAGATATGGCCCATGTGTGTAGGAAGCACAGTTCTTTTGTTCTGAGCAAGCTCACTGTTCGGACCCCATAGGAAACAGAGTAAAGTAGAAGAGTGCTCTTTTCTCAAAAGCAGAGTGTGTTTCTTGTAAGGCGAGCTAGTGTTTGTTTCCCAGTTAGAAATGGAGTTGAATCCCATGCAGTTTCTGGTCCTATGAGCAAGAGTTGTTTTCTGGTAAAGAAAGTCACTATTGCGCTCCCATTTCCATACACAGTGCAAATATCACTCGCGTCTGTTCCCAGCAAGTACAGTGCATTGGACTGAAACGTAGCTACTGTTCTTGTCAGTATCCTAAGCAGAGTTGAACTAGATATTGCCCCTGTGTGTAGGAAGCACAGTTCTTTTGTTCTGAGCAAGCTCACTATTCCGACCCCATAAAAAACACAGTAGAGTAGAAGAGTGCTCTTTTCTCAAAATCAGAGTGTCTTTCTTGTAAGGCGAGCTAGTGTTTGTTTCCCAGTCAGAAATGGAGTTGAATCCCATGCAGTTTCTGGTCCTATGAGCGAGAGTTGTTTTCTGATAAGAAGAGACACTATTGAGCTCCTATTGCCATACACAGTGCAAATAGCACTGGCGTCTGTTCCCAGCAAGTACAGTGTATTGGACTGAAGCGGAGCTACTGTTCTTGTCAGTTTCCTAAGCAGAGTTGAACTAGATATGGCCCATGTGTGTAGGAAGCACAGTTCTTTTGTTCTGAGCAAGCTCACTGTTCGGACCCCATAGGATACACAGTCGAGTAGAAGAGTTCTCTTTTCTCAAAAGCAGAGGGTGTTTCTTGTAAGGCAAGCTAGCATTTGTTTCCCAGTCCTAAATGGAGTTGAATCATATGCAGTTTTTGGTCCTCCGACCAAGAGTTGTTTTCTGGTAAGGAAAGTCACTATTGTGCTCCCAATTCTATACACAGTGCAAATAGCACTCGCGTCTGTTCCCAGCAATTACAGTGTATTGGACTGAAGCGGAGCTACTGTTCTTGTCAGTTTCCTAAGCAGAGTTGAACTAGATATGGCCCCTGTGTGTAGGAAGCACAGTTCTTTTGTTCTGAGCAAGCTCACTATTTGGACCCCGTATGAAACACAGTAGAGTAGAAGAGTGCTCTTTTCTCAAAATCAGAGAGTCTTTCTTGTAAGGCGAGCTAGTGTTTGTTTCCCAGTCAGAAATGGAGTTGAATCCCATGCAGTTTCTTGTCCTATGAGTAAGAGTTGTTTTCTGATAAGAAGAGTCACTATTGTGCTCCTATTGCCATACACAGGGCAAATAGCACTCGCGTCTGTTCCCAGCTAGTACAGTGTATTGGACTGAAGAGGAGCTACCGTTCTTGTCAGTTTCCTAAGCAGAGTTGAACTAGATATGGCCCGTGTGTGTAGGAAGCACAGTTCTTTTGTTCTGAGCAAGCTCACTGTTCGGACCCCATAGGAAACACAGTAGAGTAGAAGACTGCTCTTTTCTCAAAAGCAGAGTTTGTTTCTTGTAAGGCGAGCTAGTGTTTGTTTCCCAGTCCTAAATGGAGTTGAATCCCATGCAGTTTCTGGTCCTACGAGCAAGAGGTGTTTTCTGGTTAAAAAAAGTCACTATTGCGCTCCCATTGCCATATACAGTGTTAATAGTACTCGCGTCTGTTCCCAGCAAATACAGTGTATTGGACTGAAGAGGATCTACTGTTCTTGTCAGTTTCCTAAGCAGAATTGAACTAGATATGGCCGTGTTTGAAGGAAGCACAGTTCTTTTGTTCTGAGCAAACTCACTGTTCTTGCCCTATAGCAAACACAGTAGAGTAGAAGAGTGCTCTTTTCTCAAAAGCAGAGTGTGTTTCTAGTAAGGCGAGCTAGCGTTTGTTTCCCAGTTCTAAATGGAGTTGAATCACATCCAGTTTCTGGTCCTACGAGCAAGAGTTGTTTTCTGGTAAGAAGAGTCACTATTGCGCTCCCATTTTCATACACAGGGCAAATAGCACTGTCGTCTGTTCCCAGCATGTACTGTGTATTGGACTGAAGAGGATCTACTGTTCTTGTCAGTTTCGTAAGCAGAGTTGAACTAGATATGGCCCCTGTGTGTATGAAGCACAGTTCTTTTGTTCTGAGCAAGCTCACTGTTCGGACCTCATAGGAAACACAGTTGAGTAGAAGAGTGCTCTTTTATCAAAATCAGAGTGTCTTTCTTGTAAGGCGAGCTAGCGTTTGTTTCCAGTCCTAAATGGAGTTGAATCCCATGCAGTTTCTGGTCCGACGAGCAAGAGTTGTTTTCTGGTAAGAAGAGTCACTATTGTGCTCCCATTGTCATACACAGGGCAAATAGCACTGGCGTCTGTTCCCAGCATGTACAGTGTATTGGACTGAACAGGAGCTACTGTTCTTTTCAGTTTCCTAAGCAGAATTGAACTAGATATGGCAGTATTTGTAGGAAGCACAGTTGTTTTCTTCTGAGCAAGCTCACTCTTCTGGCCCTGTAAAAAACACAGTACAGTAGAAGAGTGCTCTTTTCTCAAAAGCAGAGTGTGTTTCTTGTAAGGCGAGCTAGTGTTTGTTTCCCAGTCAGAAATGGAGTTGAATCCCATGCAGTTTCTGGTCCTATGAGCAAGAGGTGTTTTCTGGTAAGGAAAGTCACTATTGGGCTCCCATTTCCATACACAGTGCAAATAGCACTCGCGTCTGTTCCCAGCAAGTACAGTGTATTGGACTGAAGCGGAGCTACTGTTCTTGTCAGTTTCGTAAGCAGAGATGAACTAGATGTGTCCCGCGTGTGTAAGAAGCACAGTTCTTTTGTTCTGAGCAAGCTCACTGTTCAGACCCCCTAGGAAATACAGTAGAGTAGAAGAGTGCTCTTTTCTCCAAAGCAGAGTGTGTTTCTTGTAAGGCAAGCTAGCATTTGTTTCCCAGTCCTAAATGGAGTTGAATCCCATGCAGTTTTTGGTCCTCCGACCAAGAGTTGTTTTCTGGTAAGGAAAGTCACTATTGTGCTCCCATTTCCATACTCAGTGCAAATAGCACTCGCGTTTGTTCCCAGCAATTACAGTGTATTGGACTGAAGCGGAGCTACTGTTCTTGTCAGTTTCCTAAGCAGAGTTGAACTAGATATGGCCCCTGTGTGTAGGAAGCACAGTTCTTTTGTTCTGAGCAAGCTCACGATTTGGACCCCATAGGAAACACAGTAGAGTAGAAGAGTGTTCTTTTCTCAAAATCAGAGAGTCTTTCTTGTAAGGCGAGCTAGTGTTTGTTTCCCAGTCAGAAATGGAGTTGAATCCCATGCAGTTTCTTGTCCTATGAGTAAGAGTTGTTTTCTAATAAGAAGAGTCACTATTGTGCTCCTATTGCCATACACAGGGCAAATAGCACTCGCGTCTGTTCCCAGCTAGTACACTGTATTGGACTGAAGAGGAGCTACCGTTCTTGTCAGTTTCCTAAGCAGAGTTGAACTAGATAAGGCCCGTGTGTGTAGGAAGCACAGTTCTTTTGTTCTGAGCAAGCTCACTGTTCGGACCCCATAGGAAACACAGTAGACTAGAAGAGTGCTCTTTTCTCAAAAGCAGAGTGTGTTTCTTGTAAGGCGAGCTAGCGTTTGTTTCCAGTCCTAAATGGAGTTGAATCACATCCAGGTTTTGGTCCTACGAGCAAGAGATGTTTTCTGGTAATAAAGTCACTATTGCGCTCCCATTGCCATACACAGTGCAAATAGCACTCGCATCTGTTCCCAGCAAGTACAGTGTATTGGACTGAAGCGGAGCTACTGTTCTTGTCAGTTTCCTAAGCAGAGTTGAACTAGATATGGCCCATGTGTGTAGGAAGCACAGTTCTTTTGTTCTGAGCAAGCACACTGTTCGGACCCCATAGGAAACAGAGTAAAGTAGAAGAGTGCTCTTTTCTCAAAAGCAGAGTGTGTTTCTTGTAAGGCGAGCTAGTGTTTGTTTCCCAGTTAGAAATGGAGTTGAATCCCATGCAGTTTCTGGTCCTATGAGCAAGAGTTGTTTTCTGGTAAAGAAAGTCACTATTGCGCTCCCATTTCCATACACAGTGCAAATATCACTCGCGTCTGTTCCCAGCAAGTACAGTGCATTGGACTGAAACGTAGCTACTGTTCTTGTCAGTTTCCTAAGCAGAGTTGAACTAGATATTGCCCCTGTGTGTAGGAAGCACAGTTCTTTTGTTCTGAGCAAGCTCACTATTCCGACCCCATAAAAAACACAGTAGAGTAGAAGAGTGCTCTTTTCTCAAAATCAGAGTGTCTTTCTTGTAAGGCGAGCTAGTGTTTGTTTCCCAGTCAGAAATGGAGTTGAATCCCATGCAGTTTCTGGTCCTATGAGCGAGAGTTGTTTTCTGATAAGAAGAGACACTATTGAGCTCCTATTGCCATACACAGTGCAAATAGCACTGGCGTCTGTTCCCAGCAAGTACAGTGTATTGGACTGAAGCGGAGCTACTGTTCTTGTCAGTTTCCTAAGCAGAGTTGAACTAGATATGGCCCATGTGTGTAGGAAGCACAGTTCTTTTGTTCTGAGCAAGCTCACTGTTCGGACCCCATAGGATACACAGTCGAGTAGAAGAGTTCTCTTTTCTCAAAAGCAGAGGGTGTTTCTTGTAAGGCAAGCTAGCATTTGTTTCCCAGTCCTAAATGGAGTTGAATCACATGCAGTTTTTGGTCCTCCGACCAAGAGTTGTTTTCTGGTAAGGAAAGTCACTATTGTGCTCCCAATTCTATACACAGTGCAAATAGCACTCGCGTCTGTTCCCAGCAATTACAGTGTATTGGACTGAAGCGGAGCTACTGTTCTTGTCAGTTTCCTAAGCAGAGTTGAACTAGATATGGCCCCTGTGTGTAGGAAGCACAGTTCTTTTGTTCTGAGCAAGCTCACTATTTGTACCCCGTATGAAACACAGTAGAGTAGAAGAGTGCTCTTTTCTCAAAATCAGAGAGTCTTTCTTGTAAGGCGAGCTAGTGTTTGTTTCCCAGTCAGAAATGGAGTTGAATCCCATGCAGTTTCTTGTCCTATGAGTAAGAGTTGTTTTCTGATTAGAAGAGTCACTATTGTGCTCCTATTGCCATACACAGGGCAAATAGCACTCGCGTCTGTTCCCAGCTAGTACAGTGTATTGGACTGAAGAGGAGCTACCGTTCTTGTCAGTTTCCTAAGCAGAGTTGAACTAGATATGGCCCGTGTGTGTAGGAAGCACAGTTCTTTTGTTCTGAGCAAGCTCACTGTTCGGACCCCATAGGAAACACAGTAGAGTAGAAGACTGCTCTTTTCTCAAAAGCAGAGTTTGTTTCTTGTAAGGCGAGCTAGTGTTTGTTTCCCAGTCCTAAATGGAGTTGAATCCCATGCAGTTTCTGGTCCTACGAGCAAGAGGTGTTTTCTGGTTAAAAAAAGTCACTATTGCGCTCCCATTGCCATATACAGTGTTAATAGTACTCGCGTCTGTTCCCAGCAAGTACAGTGTATTGGACTGAAGAGGATCTACTGTTCTTGTCAGTTTCCTAAGCAGAATTGAACTAGATATGGCCGTGTTTGTAGGAAGCACAGTTCTTTTGTTCTGAGCAAACTCACTGTTCTTGCCCTATAGCAAACACAGTAGAGTAGAAGAGTGCTCTTTTCTCAAAAGCAGAGTGTGTTTCTAGTAAGGCGAGCTAGCGTTTGTTTCCCAGTTCTAAATGGAGTTGAATCACATCCAGTTTCTGGTCCTACGAGCAAGAGTTGTTTTCTGGTAAGAAGAGTCACTATTGCGCTCCCATTTTCATACACAGGGCAAATAGCACTGTCGTCTGTTCCCAGCATGTACTGTGTATTGGACTGAAGAGGATCTACTGTTCTTGTCAGTTTCGTAAGCAGAGTTGAACTAGATATGGCCCCTGTGTGTATGAAGCACAGTTCTTTTGTTCTGAGCAAGCTCACTGTTCGGACCCCATAGGAAACACAGTTGAGTAGAAGAGTGCTCTTTTATCAAAATCAGAGTGTCTTTCTTGTAAGGTGAGCTAGTGTTTATTTCCCAGTCCTAAATGGAGTTGAATCCCATGCAGTTTCTGGTCCTACGAGCAAGAGTTGTTTTCTGATAAGAAGAGTCACTATTGTGCTCCTATTGCCATACACAGTGCAAATAGCACTCGCGTCTGTTCCCAGCAAGTACAGTGTATTGGACTGAAGAGGAGCTACTGTTCTTGTCAGTTCCCTAAGCAGAGTTGAACTAGATATGGCCAGTGTGTGTAGGAAGCACAGTTCTTTTTTCTGAGCAAGCTCAATGTTCAGACCCCATATGAACCACAGTAGAATGGAAGACGGCTCTTTTCTCAAAAGCAGAGTGTGTTTCTTGTAAGGCGAGCTAGAGTTTGTTTCCCAGTCCTAAATGGAGTTGAATCACATGCAGTTTTTGGTCCTACGAGCAAGAGTTGTTTTCTCGTAATCAAAGTCACTATTGCGCTCCCATTGCCATACACAGTGCAAATAGCACTCGCATCTGTTCCCAGCAAGTACAGTGTATTGGACTGAAGAGGATCTCCTGTTCTTGTCAATTTCCTAAGCAGAGTTGAACTAGATATGGCCCTTGTGTGTAGGAAGCACAGTTCTTTTGTTCTGAGCAAGCACACTGTTCGGGCCCCATAGGATACACAGTAGAGTAGAAGAGTGCTCTTTTCTCAAAAGGAGAGTGTGTTTCTTGTAACGCAAGCTAGTGTTTGTTTTCCAGTCAGAAATGGAGTTGAAACCCATGCAGTTTCTGGTCCTACGAGCAAGAGTTGTTTTCTGGTAAGAAGAGTCACTATTGTGCTCCCATTGTCATACACAGGGCAAATAGCACTGGCGTCTGTTCCCAGCAAGTACAGTGCATTGGACTGAAGTGGAGCTACTGTTCTTGTCAGTTTCCTAAGCAGAGTTGAACTAGATATGGCCCCTGTGTGTAGGAAGCACAGTTCTTTTGTTCTGAGCAAGCTCACTATTTGGACCCCATAGGAAACACAGTAGAGTAGAAGAGTGCTCTTTTCTCAAAATCAGAGAGTCTTTCTTGTAAGGCGAGCTAGTGTTTGTTTCCCAGTCAGAAATGGAGTTGAATCCCATGCAGTTTCTTGTCCTATGAGTAAGCGTTGTTTTCTGATAAGAAGAGTCATTATTGTGCTCCTTTTGCCATACACAGTGCAAATAGCACTCGTGTCTGTTCCCAGCTAGTACAGTGTATTGGACTGAAGAGGAGCTACCTTTCTTGTCAGTTTCCGAAGCAGAGTTGAACTAGATATGGCCCGTGTGTGTAGGAAGCACAGTTCTTTTGTTCTGAGCAAGCTCACTGTTCGGACCCCATAGGAAACACAGTAGAGTAGAAGACTGCTCTTTTCTCAAAAGCAGAGTGTGTTTCTTGTAAGTCGAGCTAGCGTGTGTTTCCCAGTCCTAAATGGAGTTGAATCACATGCAGTTTTTGGTCCTACGAGCAAGAGTTGTTTTCTGGTAATAAAGTCACTGTTGCGCTCCCATTGCCATACACAGTGTAAATAGCACTCACATCTGTTCCCAGCAAGTACAGTGTATTGGACTGAAGAGGAGCTACTGTTCTTGTCAGTTTCCTAAGCAGAGTTGAACTAGATATGGCCCGTGTGTGTAGGAAGCCCAGTTCTTTTGTTCTGAGCAAGCTCACTGTTCGGACCCCATAGGATACACAGTCGAGTAGAAGAGTGCTCTTTTCTCAAAAGCAGAGTGTGTTTCTTGTTAGGCGAGCTAGCGTTTGTTTCCCAGTCCTAAATGGAGTTGAATCACATGCAGATTCTTGTCCGACGAGCAAGAGTTGTTTTCTGGTAAGAAGAGTCACTATTGTGCTCCCATTGTCATACACAGGGCAAATAGCACTGGCGTCTGTTCCCAGCATGTACAGTGTATTGGACTGAACAGGAGCTACTGTTCTTTTCAGTTTCCTAAGCAGAATTGAACTAGATATGGCAGTATTTGTAGGAAGCACAGTTGTTTTCTTCCGAGCAAGCTCACTCTTCTGGCCCTGTAAAAAACACAGTACAGTAGAAGAGTGCTCTTTTCTCAAAAGCAGAGTGTGTTTCTTGTAAGGCGAGCTAGTGTTTGTTTCCCAGTTAGAAATGGAGTTGAATCCCATGCAGTTTCTGGTCCTATGAGCAAGAGTTGTTTTCTGGTAAAGAAAGTCACTATTGCGCTCCCATTTCCATACACAGTGCAAATATCACTCGCGTCTGTTCCCAGCAAGTACAGTGCATTGGACTGAAACGTAGCTACTGTTCTTGTCAGTTTCCTAAGCAGAGTTGAACTAGATATTGCCCCTGTGTGTAGGAAGCACAGTTCTTTTGTTCTGAGCAAGCTCACTATTCCGACCCCATAAAAAACACAGTAGAGTAGAAGAGTGCTCTTTTCTCAAAATCAGAGTGTCTTTCTTGTAAGGCGAGCTAGTGTTTGTTTCCCAGTCAGAAATGGAGTTGAATCCCATGCAGTTTCTGGTCCTATGAGCGAGAGTTGTTTTCTGATAAGAAGAGACACTATTGAGCTCCTATTGCCATACACAGTGCAAATAGCACTGGCGTCTGTTCCCAGCAAGTACAGTGTATTGGACTGAAGCGGAGCTACTGTTCTTGTCAGTTTCCTAAGCAGAGTTGAACTAGATATGGCCCATTTGTGTAGGAAGCACAGTTCTTTTGTTCTGAGCAAGCTCACTGTTCGGACCCCATAGGATACACAGTCGAGTAGAAGAGTGCTCTTTTCTCAAAAGCAGAGGGTGTTTCTTGTAAGGCAAGCTAGCATTTGTTTCCCAGTCCTAAATGGAGTTGAATCATATGCAGTTTTTGGTCCTCCGACCAAGAGTTGTTTTCTGGTAAGGAAAGTCACTATTGTGCTCCCAATTCTATACACAGTGCAAATAGCACTCGCGTCTGTTCCCAGCAATTACAGTGTATTGGACTGAAGCGGAGCTACTGATCTTGTCAGTTTCCTAAGCAGAGTTGAACTAGATATGGCTCCTGTGTGTAGGAAGCACAGTTCTTTTGTTCTGAGCAAGCTCACTATTTGGACCCCGTATGAAACACAGTAGAGTAGAAGAGTGCTCTTTTCTCAAAATCAGAGAGTCTTTCTTGTAAGGCGAGCTAGTGTTTGTTTCCCAGTCAGAAATGGAGTTGAATCCCATGCAGTTTCTTGTCCTATGAGTAAGAGTTGTTTTCTGATAAGAAGAGTCACTATTGTGCTCCTATTGCCATACACAGGGCAAATAGCACTCGCGTCTGTTCCCAGCTAGTACAGTGTATTGGACTGAAGAGGAGCTACCGTTCTTGTCAGTTTCCTAAGCAGAGTTGAACTAGATATGGCCCGTGTGTGTAGGAAGCACAGTTCTTTTGTTCTGAGCAAGCTCACTGTTCGGACCCCATAGGAAACACAGTAGAGTAGAAGACTGCTCTTTTCTCAAAAGCAGAGTGTGTTTCTTGTAAGGCGAGCTAGTGTTTGTTTCCCAGTCCTAAATGGAGTTGAATCCCATGCAGTTTCTGGTCCTACGAGCAAGAGGTGTTTTCTGGTTAAAAAAAGTCACTATTGCGCTCCCATTGCCATATACAGTGTTAATAGCACTCGCGTCTGTTCCCAGCAAGTACAGTGTATTGGACTGAAGAGGATCTACTGTTCTTGTCAGTTTCCTAAGCAGATTTGAACTAGATATGGCCGTGTTTGTAGGAAGCACAGTTCTTTTGTTCTGATCAAACTCACTGTTCTTGGCCTATAGCAAACACAGTAGAGTAGAAGAGTGCTCTTTTCTCAAAAGCAGAGTGTGTTTCTAGTAAGGCGAGCTAGCGTTTGTTTCCCAGTTCTAAATGGAGTTGAATCACATCCAGTTTCTGGTCCTACGAGCAAGAGTTGTTTTCTGGTAAGAAGAGTCACTATTGCGCTCCCATTATCATACACAGGGCAAATAGCACTGTCGTCTGTTCCCAGCATGTACTGTGTATTGGACTGAAGAGGATCTACTGTTCTTGTCAGTTTCGTAAGCAGAGTTGAACTAGATATGGCCCCTGTGTGTATGAAGCACAGTTCTTTTGTTCTGAGCAAGCTCACTGTTCAGACCCCATAGGAAACACAGTTGAGTAGAAGAGTGCTCTTTTATCAAAATCAGAGTGTCTTTCTTGTAAGGTGAGCTAGTGTTTATTTCCCAGTCCTAAATGGAGTTGAATCCCATGCAGGTTCTGGTCCTACGAGCAAGAGTTGTTTTCTGATAAGAAGAGTCACTATTGTGCTCCTATTGCCATACACAGTGCAAATAGCACTCGCGTCTGTTCCCAGCAAGTACAGTGTATTGGACTAAAGAGGAGCTACTGTTCTTGTCAGTTCCCTAAGCAGAGTTGAACTAGATATGGCCAGTGTGTGTAGGAAGCACAGTTCTTTTTTCTGAGCAAGCTCAATGTTCGGACCCCATATGAACCACAGTAGAATGGAAGACGGCTCTTTTCTCAAAAGCAGAGTGTGTTTCTTGTAAGGCGAGCTAGAGTTTGTTTCCCAGTCCTAAATGGAGTTGAATCACATGCAGTTTTTGGTCCTACGAGCAAGAGTTGTTTTCTCGTACTCAAAGTCACTATTGCGCTCCCATTGCCATACACAGTGCAAATAGCACTCGCATCGGTTCCCAGCAAGTACAGTGTATTGGACTGAAGAGGATCTACTGTTCTTGTCAATTTCCTAAGCAGAGTTGAACTAGATATGGCCCTTGTGTGTAGGAAGCACAGTTCTTTTGTTCTGAGCAAGCACACTGTTCGGGCCCCATAGGATACACAGTAGAGTAGAAGAGTGCTCTTTTCTCAAAAGCAGAGTGTGTTTCTTGTAAGGAGAGCTAGCGTTTGTTTCCCAGTCCTAAATGGAGTTGAATCCCATGCAGTTTCTGGTCCTACGAGCAAGAGTTGTTTTCTGGTAAGAAGAGTCACTATTGCACTCCCATTTTCATACACAGGACAAATAGCACTGGCGTCTGTTCCCAGCATGTACAGTGTATTGGACTGAAGAGGATCTACTGTTCTTGTCAGTTTCCTAAGCAGAATAGAACTAGATATGGCCTTATTTGTAGGAAGCACAGTTCTTTTGTTCTGAGCAAACTCACTGTTCTGGCCCTATAGGAAACACAGTAGAGTTGAAGAGTGCTCTTTTCTGAAAAGCAGAGTGTGTTTCTTGTAAGGCGAGCTAGCGTTTGTTTCCCAGTCCTAAATGGAGTTGAATCACATGCACTTTTTGGTCCTACGAGCAAGAGTTGTTTTCTGGTAAGAAAAGTCACTATTGCACTCCCATTGCCATTCACAGTGCAAAGAGCACTCGCGTCTGTTTTCAGCAAGTACAGTATATTGGACTGAAGCGGAGCTACTGTTCTTGTCAGTTTCCTAAACAGAGTTGAACTAGATATGGCCCGTGTGTGTAGGAAGCACAGTACTTTTGTTCTGAGCAAGCTCACTGTTCAGACGCCATAGGAAACACAGTAGAGTAGAAGAGTGCTCTTTTCTCAAAAGCAGAGTGTGTTTCTTATAAGGCGAGCTAGTGTTTGTTTCCCAGTCAGAAATGGAGTTGAATCCCATGCAGTTTCTGGTCCTCTGAGCAAGGCGTGTTTTCTGATAAGAAGAGTCACTATTGCGCTCCTATTTCCATACACAGTGCAAATAGCACTTGCGTCTGTTCCCAGCTAGTACAGTGTATTGGACTGAAGAGGAGCTACCGTTCTTGTCAGTTTCCTAAGGAGAGTTGAACTAGATATGGCCCCTGTGTGTAGGAAGCAGAGTTCTTTTGTTCTGAGCAAGCTCACTCTTCGGACCCCATAGGAAACACAGTAGAGTAGAAGAGTGCTCTTTTCTCAAAAGCAGAGTGTGTTTCTTGTAAGGCAAGCTAGCGTTTGTTTCCCAGTCCTAAATGGAGTTGAATCACATCCTGTTTTTGGTACTATGAGCAAGAGTTGTTTTCTGGTAAGGAAAGTCACTATTGCACTCCCATTGCCATACACAGTGCAAATAGCACTCGCGTCTGTTCCCAGCAAGTACAGTGTATTGGACTGAAGAGGAGCTGCTGTTCTTGTCAATTTCCTAAGCAGAGTTGAACTAGATATGGCCCCTGTGTGTAGGAAGCACAGTTCTTTTGTTCTGAGCAAGCTCACTGTTCCGACCCCATAGGATACACAGTAGAGTAGAAGAGTGCTCTTTTCTCAAAAGCAGAGTGTTTTTCTTGAAGGAGAGGTAGCGTTTGTTTTCCAGTCCTAAATGGAGTTGAATCACATACAGTTTCTGGTCCTACGAGC
Organism: Peromyscus eremicus; assembly: GCF_949786415.1. Taxonomy (NCBI): domain Eukaryota; kingdom Metazoa; phylum Chordata; class Mammalia; order Rodentia; family Cricetidae; genus Peromyscus; species Peromyscus eremicus. The sequence goes on from NW_026735062.1 coordinate 58,709, forward strand.
AAGAGTTGTTTTCTGGTAAGAAGAGTCACTATTGTGCTCTCATTGTCATACAGAGGACAAATAGCCCTGGCGTCTGATCTCAGCATGTACAGTGTATTGGACTGAAGAGGATCAACTGTTCTTTTAACTTTCCTAAGCAGAATTGAACTAGATATGGCCATATTTGTAGGAAGCACAGTTCTTTTGTTCTGAGCAAGCTCACTGTTCGGACCCCATAAGAAACACAGTAGAGTAGAAGAGTGCTCTTTTCTCAAAAGCAGAGTGTGTTTCGTGTAAGGCGAGCTAGTGTTTGTTTTCCAGTCAGAAATGGAGTTGAATCCCATGCAGTTTCTTGTCCTATGAGTAAGAGTTGTTTTCTGATAAGAAGAGTGACTATGTGCTCCTATTGCCATACACAGGGCAAATAGCACTCATGTCTGTTACCAGCTAGTACAGTGTATTGGACTGAAGAGGAGCTACCGTTCTTGTTAGTTTCCTAAGCAGAGTTGAACTAGATATGGCCCGTGTGTGTAGGAAGCACAGTTCTTTTGTTCTGAGCAAGCTCATTGTTCGGACCCCAAAGGAAACACAGTAGAGTAGAAGAGTTTTCTTTTCTCAAAAGCAGAGTGTGTTTCTTGTAAGGCGAGCTAGTGTTTGTTTCCCAGTCAGAAATGGAGTTGAATCCCATGCAGTTTCTGGTCCTACGAGCAAGAGTTGTTTTCTGGTAATAAAGTCACTGTTGCACTCCCATTGCCATACACAGTGTAAATAGCACTCGCATCTGTTCCCAGCAAGTACAGTGTATTGGACTGAAGCGGAGCTACTGTTCTTGTCAATTTCCTAAGCAGAGTTGAACTAGATATGGCCCGTGTGTGTAGGAAGCCCAGTTCTTTTGTTCTGAGCAAGCTCACTGTTCGGACCCCATAGGAAACACATTAGAGTAGAAGAGTGCTCTTTTCTCAAAAGGAGAGTGTGTTTCTTGTAACGCGAGCTAGTGTTTGTTTTCCAGTCAGAAATGGAGTTGAATCACATACAGTTTCTGGTCCTACGAGCAAGAGTTGTTTTCTGGTAAGAAGAGTCACTATTGTGCTCTCATTGTCATACAGAGGACAAATAGCCCTGGCGTCTGATCTCAGCATGTACAGTGTATTGGACTGAAGAGGATCAACTGTTCTTTTAACTTTCCTAAGCAGAATTGAACTAGATATGGCCATATTTGAAGGAAGCACAGTTCTTTTGTTCTGAGCAAGCTCACTGTTCGGACCCCATAAGAAACACAGTAGAGTAGAAGAGTGCTCTTTTCTCAAAAGCAGAGTGTGTTTCGTGTAAGGCGAGCTAGTGTTTGTTTTCCAGTCAGAAATGGAGTTGAATCCCATGCAGTTTCTTGTCCTATGAGTAAGAGTTGTTTTCTGATAAGAAGAGTGACTATGTGCTCCTATTGCCATACACAGGGCAAATAGCACTCGTGTCTGTTACCAGCTAGTACAGTGTATTGGACTGAAGAGGAGCTACCGTTCTTGTTAGTTTCCTAAGCAGAGTTGAACTAGATATGGCCCGTGTGTGTAGGAAGCACAGTTCTTTTGTTCTGAGCAAGCTCATTGTTCGGACCCCAAAGGAAACACAGTAGAGTAGAAGAGTTTTCTTTTCTCAAAAGCAGAGTGTGTTTCTTGTAAGGCGAGCTAGTGTTTGTTTCCCAGTCAGAAATGGAGTTGAATCCCATGCAGTTTCTGGTCCTACGAGCAAGAGTTGTTTTCTGGTAATAAAGTCACTGTTGCACTCCCATTGCCATACACAGTGTAAATAGCACTCGCATCTGTTCCCAGCAAGTACAGTGTATTGGACTGAAGCGGAGCTACTGTTCTTGTCAGTTTCCTAAGCAGAGTTGAACTAGATATGGCCCGTGTGTGTAGGAAGCCCAGTTCTTTTGTTCTGAGCTAGCTCACTGTTCGGACCCCATAGGAAACACATTAGAGTAGAAGAGTGCTCTTTTCTCAAAAGGAGAGTGTGTTTCTTGTAACACGAGCTAGTGTTTGTTTTCCAGTCAGAAATGGAGTTGAATCACATACAGTTTCTGGTCCTACGAGCAAGAGTTGTTTTCTGGTAAGAAGAGTCACTATTGTGCTCTCATTGTCATACAGAGGACAAATAGCCCTGGCGTCTGATCTCAGCATGTACAGTGTATTGGACTGAAGAGGATCAACTGTTCTTTTAAATTTCCTAAGCAGAATTGAACTAGATATGGCCATATTTGTAGGAAGCACAGTTCTTTTGTTCTGAGCAAGCTCACTGTTCGGACCCCATAAGAAACACAGTAGAGTAGAAGAGTGCTCTTTTCTCAAAAGCAGAGTGTGTTTCGTGTAAGGCGAGCTAGTGTTTGTTTTCCAGTCAGAAATGGAGTTGAATCCCATGCAGTTTCTTGTCCTATGAGTAAGAGTTGTTTTCTGATAAGAAGAGTGACTATGTGCTCCTATTGCCATACACAGGGCAAATAGCACTCGTGTCTGTTACCAGCTAGTACAGTGTATTGGACTGAAGAGGAGCTACCGTTCTTGTTAGTTTCCTAAGCAGAGTTGAACTAGATATGGCCCGTGTGTGTAGGAAGCACAGTTCTTTTGTTCTGAGCAAGCTCATTGTTCGGACCCCAAAGGAAACACAGTAGAGTAGAAGAGTTTTCTTTTCTCAAAAGCAGAGTGTGTTTCTTGTAAGGCGAGCTAGTGTTTGTTTCCCAGTCAGAAATGGAGTTGAATCCCATGCAGTTTCTGGTCCTACGAGCAAGAGTTGTTTTCTGGTAATAAAGTCACTGTTGCACTCCCATTGCCATACACAGTGTAAATAGCACTCGCATCTGTTCCCAGCAAGTACAGTGTATTGGACTGAAGCGGAGCTACTGTTCTTGTCAGTTTCCTAAGCAGAGTTGAACTAGATATGGCCCGTGTGTGTAGGAAGCCCAGTTCTTTTGTTCTGAGCAAGCTCACTGTTCGGACCCCATAGGAAACACATTAGAGTAGAAGAGTGCTCTTTTCTCAAAAGGAGAGTGTGTTTCTTGTAACGCGAGCTAGTGTTTGTTTTCCAGTCAGAAATGGAGTTGAATCACATACAGTTTCTGGTCCTACGAGCAAGAGTTGTTTTCTGGTAAGAAGAGTCACTATTGTGCTCTCATTGTCATACAGAGGACAAATAGCCCTGGCGTCTGATCTCAGCATGTACAGTGTATTGGACTGAAGAGGATCAACTGTTCTTTTAACTTTCCTAAGCAGAATTGAACTAGATATGGCCATATTTGAAGGAAGCACAGTTCTTTTGTTCTGAGCAAGCTCACTGTTCGGACCCCATAGGAAACACAGTAGAGTAGAAGAGTGCTCTTTTCTCAAAAGCAGAGTGTGTTTCGTGTAACACGAGCTAGTGTTTGTTTTCCAGTCAGAAATGGAGTTGAATCACATACAGTTTCTGGTCCTACGAGCAAGAGTTGTTTTCTGGTAAGAAGAGTCACTATTGTGCTCTCATTGTCATACAGAGGACAAATAGCCCTGGCGTCTGATCTCAGCATGTACAGTGTATTGGACTGAAGAGGATCAACTGTTCTTTTAACTTTCCTAAGCAGAATTGAACTAGATATGGCCATATTTGTAGGAAGCACAGTTCTTTTGTTCTGAGCAAGCTCACTGTTCGGACCCCATAAGAAACACAGTAGAGTAGAAGAGTGCTCTTTTCTCAAAAGCAGAGTGTGTTTCGTGTAAGGCGAGCTAGTGTTTGTTTTCCAGTCAGAAATGGAGTTGAATCCCATGCAGTTTCTTGTCCTATGAGTAAGAGTTGTTTTCTGATAAGAAGAGTGACTATGTGCTCCTATTGCCATACACAGGGCAAATAGCACTCGTGTCTGTTACCAGCTAGTACAGTGTATTGGACTGAAGAGGAGCTACCGTTCTTGTTAGTTTCCTAAGCAGAGTTGAACTAGATATGGCCCGTGTGTGTAGGAAGCACAGTTCTTTTGTTCTGAGCAAGCTCATTGTTCGGACCCCAAAGGAAACACAGTAGAGTAGAAGAGTTTTCTTTTCTCAAAAGCAGAGTGTGTTTCTTGTAAGGCGAGCTAGTGTTTGTTTCCCAGTCAGAAATGGAGTTGAATCCCATGCAGTTTCTGGTCCTACGAGCAAGAGTTGTTTTCTGGTAATAAAGTCACTGTTGCACTCCCATTGCCATACACAGTGTAAATAGCACTCGCATCTGTTCCCAGCAAGTACAGTGTATTGGACTGAAGCGGAGCTACTGTTCTTGTCAGTTTCCTAAGCAGAGTTGAACTAGATATGGCCCGTGTGTGTAGGAAGCCCAGTTCTTTTGTTCTGAGCAAGCTCACTGTTCGGACCCCATAGGAAACACATTAGAGTAGAAGAGTGCTCTTTTCTCAAAAGGAGAGTGTGTTTCTTGTAACGCGAGCTAGTGTTTGTTTTCCAGTCAGAAATGGAGTTGAATCACATACAGTTTCTGGTCCTACGAGCAAGAGTTGTTTTCTGGTAAGAAGAGTCACTATTGTGCTCTCATTGTCATACAGAGGACAAATAGCCCTGGCGTCTGATCTCAGCATGTACAGTGTATTGGACTGAAGAGGATCAACTGTTCTTTTAACTTTCCTAAGCAGAATTGAACTAGATATGGCCATATTTGTAGGAAGCACAGTTCTTTTGTTCTGAGCAAGCTCACTGTTCGGACCCCATAAGAAACACAGTAGAGTAGAAGAGTGCTCTTTTCTCAAAAGCAGAGTGTGTTTCGTGTAAGGCGAGCTAGTGTTTGTTTTCCAGTCAGAAATGGAGTTGAATCCCATGCAGTTTCTTGTCCTATGAGTAAGAGTTGTTTTCTGATAAGAAGAGTGACTATGTGCTCCTATTGCCATACACAGGGCAAATAGCACTCGTGTCTGTTACCAGCTAGTACAGTGTATTGGACTGAAGAGGAGCTACCGTTCTTGTTAGTTTCCTAAGCAGAGTTGAACTAGATATGGCCCGTGTGTGTAGGAAGCACAGTTCTTTTGTTCTGAGCAAGCTCATTGTTCGGACCCCAAAGGAAACACAGTAGAGTAGAAGAGTTTTCTTTTCTCAAAAGCAGAGTGTGTTTCTTGTAAGGCGAGCTAGTGTTTGTTTCCCAGTCAGAAATGGAGTTGAATCCCATGCAGTTTCTGGTCCTACGAGCAAGAGTTGTTTTCTGGTAATAAAGTCACTGTTGCACTCCCATTGCCATACACAGTGTAAATAGCACTCGCATCTGTTCCCAGCAAGTACAGTGTATTGGACTGAAGCGGAGCTACTGTTCTTGTCAGTTTCCTAAGCAGAGTTGAACTAGATATGGCCCGTGTGTGTAGGAAGCCCAGTTCTTTTGTTCTGAGCAAGCTCACTGTTCGGACCCCATAGGATACACAGTCGATTAGAAGAGTGCTCTTTTCTCAAAAGAAGAGTGTGTTTCTTGTTACGTGAGCTAGCGTTTGTTTCCCAGTCCTAAATGGATTTGAATAAAATGCAGTTTCTTGTCCTAAGAGCAAGAGTTGTTTTCTGGTAATAAGAGTCACTATTGCGCTCCCATTGTCATACACAGGGCAAATAGCACTGGCGTCTGTTCCCAGAATGTACAGTGTATTGCACTGAACAGGAGCTACTGTTCTTTTCAGTTTCCTAAGCAGAATTGAACTAGATATGGCAGTATTTGTATGAAGCACAGTTCTTTTGTTCTGAGCAAGCTCACTGTTCTTGCCCTATAGCAAACACAGTAGAGTAGAAGAGTGCTCTTTTCTCAAAAGCAGAGTGTGTTTCTAGTAAGGCGAGCTAGCGTTTGTTTCCCAGTTCTAAATGGAGTTGAATCACATCCAGTTTCTGGTCCTACGAGCAAGAGTTGTTTTCTGGTAAGAAGAGTCACTATTGCGCTCCCATTTTCATACACAGGGCAAATAGCACTGTCGTCTGTTCCCAGCATGTACTGTGTATTGGACTGAAGAGGATCTACTGTTCTTGTCAGTTTCGTAAGCAGAGTTGAACTAGATATGGCCCCTGTGTGTATGAAGCACAGTTCTTTTGTTCTGAGCAAGCTCACTGTTCGGACCCCATAGGAAACACAGTTGAGTAGAAGAGTGCTCTTTTATCAAAATCAGAGTGTCTTTCTTGTAAGGTGAGCTAGTGTTTATTTCCCAGTCCTAAATGGAGTTGAATCCCATGCAGTTTCTGGTCCTACGAACAAGAGTTGTTTTCTGATAAGAAGAGTCACTATTGTGCTCCTATTGCCATACACAGTGCAAATAGCACTCGCGTCTGTTCCCAGCAAGTACAGTGTATTGGACTGAAGAGGAGCTACTGTTCTTGTCAGTTCCCTAAGCAGAGTTGAACTAGATATGGCCAGTCTGTGTAGGAAGCACAGTTCTTTTTTCTGAGCAAGCTCAATGTTCAGACCCCATATGAACCACAGTAGAATGGAAGACGGCTCTTTTCTCAAAAGCAGAGTGTGTTTCTTGTAAGGCGAGCTAGAGTTTGTTTCCCAGTCCTAAATGGAGTTGAATCACATGCAGTTTTTGGTCCTACGAGCAAGAGTTGTTTTCTCGTAATCAAAGTCACTATTGCGCTCCCATTGCCATACACAGTGCAAATAGCACTCGCATCTGTTCCCAGCAAGTACAGTGTATTGGACTGAAGAGGATCTACTGTTCTTGTCAATTTCCTAAGCAGAGTTGAACTAGATATGGCCCTTGTGTGTAGGAAGCACAGTTCTTTTGTTCTGAGCAAGCACACTGTTCGGGCCCCATAGGATACACAGTAGAGTAGAAGAGTGCTCTTTTCTCTAAAGCAGAGTGTGTTTCTTGTAAGGAGAGCTAGCGTTTGTTTCCCAGTCCTAAATGGAGTTGAATCCCATGCAGTTTCTGGTCCTACGAGCAAGAGTTGTTTTCTGGTAAGAAGAGTCACTATTGCACTCCCATTTTCATACACAGGACAAATAGCACTGGCGTCTGTTCCCAGCATGTACAGTGTATTGGACTGAAGATGATCTACTGTTCTTGTCAGTTTCCTAAGCAGAATAGAACTAGATATGGCCTTATTTGTAGGAAGCACAGTTCTTTTGTTCTGAGCAAACTCACTGTTCTGGCCCTATAGGAAACACAGTAGAGTTGAAGAGTGCTCTTTTCTGAAAAGCAGAGTGTGTTTCTTGTAAGGCGAGCTAGCGTTTGTTTCCCAGTCCTAAATGGAGTTGAATCACATGCACTTTTTGGTCCTACGAGCAAGAGTTGTTTTCTGGTAAGAAAAGTCACTATTGCACTCCCATTGCCATACACAGTGCAAAGAGCACTCGCGTCTGTTTTCAGCAAGTACAGTATATTGGACTGAAGCGGAGCTACTGTTCTTGTCAGTTTCCTAAACAGAGTTGAACTAGATATGGCCCATGTGTGTAGGAAGCACAGTACTTTTGTTCTGAGCAAGCTCACTGTTCAGACGCCATAGGAAACACAGTAGAGTAGAAGAGTGCTCTTTTCTCAAAAGCAGAGTGTGTTTCTTATAAGGCGAGCTAGTGTTTGTTTCCCAGTCAGAAATGGAGTTGAATCACATACAGTTTCTGGTCCTACGAGCAAGAGTTGTTTTCTGGTAAGAAGAGTCACTATTGTGCTCTCATTGTCATACAGAGGACAAATAGCCCTGGCGTCTGATCTCAGCATGTACAGTGTATTGGACTGAAGAGGATCAACTGTTCTTTTAACTTTCCTAAGCAGAATTGAACTAGATATGGCCATATTTGTAGGAAGCACAGTTCTTTTGTTCTGAGCAAGCTCACTGTTCGGACCCCATAAGAAACACAGTAGAGTAGAAGAGTGCTCTTTTCTCAAAAGCAGAGTGTGTTTCGTGTAAGGCGAGCTAGTGTTTGTTTTCCAGTCAGAAATGGAGTTGAATCCCATGCAGTTTCTTGTCCTATGAGTAAGAGTTGTTTTCTGATAAGAAGAGTGACTATGTGCTCCTATTGCCATACACAGGGCAAATAGCACTCGTGTCTGTTACCAGCTAGTACAGTGTATTGGACTGAAGAGGAGCTACCGTTCTTGTTAGTTTCCTAAGCAGAGTTGAACTAGATATGGCCCGTGTGTGTAGGAAGCACAGTTCTTTTGTTCTGAGCAAGCTCATTGTTCGGACCCCAAAGGAAACACAGTAGAGTAGAAGAGTTTTCTTTTCTCAAAAGCAGAGTGTGTTTCTTGTAAGGCGAGCTAGTGTTTGTTTCCCAGTCAGAAATGGAGTTGAATCCCATGCAGTTTCTGGTCCTACGAGCAAGAGTTGTTTTCTGGTAATAAAGTCACTGTTGCACTCCCATTGCCATACACAGTGTAAATAGCACTCGCATCTGTTCCCGGCAAGTACAGTGTATTGGACTGAAGCGGAGCTACTGTTCTTGTCAGTTTCCTAAGCAGAGTTGAACTAGATATGGCCCGTGTGTGTAGGAAGCCCAGTTCTTTTGTTCTGAGCAAGCTCACTGTTCGGACCCCATAGGAAACACATTAGAGTAGAAGAGTGCTCTTTTCTCAAAAGGAGAGTGTGTTTCTTGTAACGCGAGCTAGTGTTGGTTTTCCAGTCAGAAATGGAGTTGAATCACATACAGTTTCTGGTCCTACGAGCAAGAGTTGTTTTCTGGTAAGAAGAGTCACTATTGTGCTCTCATTGTCATACAGAGGACAAATAGCCCTGGCGTCTGATCTCAGCATGTACAGTGTATTGGACTGAAGAGGATCAACTGTTCTTTTAACTTTCCTAAGCAGAATTGAACTAGATATGGCCATATTTGTAGGAAGCACAGTTCTTTTGTTCTGAGCAAGCTCACTGTTCGGACCCCATAAGAAACACAGTAGAGTAGAAGAGTGCTCTTTTCTCAAAAGCAGAGTGTGTTTCGTGTAAGGCGAGCTAGTGTTTGTTTTCCAGTCAGAAATGTAGTTGAATCCCATGCAGTTTCTTGTCCTATGAGTAAGAGTTGTTTTCTGATAAGAAGAGTGACTATGTGCTCCTATTGCCATACACAGGGCAAATAGCACTCGTGTCTGTTACCAGCTAGTACAGTGTATTGGACTGAAGAGGAGCTACCGTTCTTGTTAGTTTCCTAAGCAGAGTTGAACTAGATATGGCCCGTGTGTGTAGGAAGCACAGTTCTTTTGTTCTGAGCAAACTCACTGTTCTGGCCCTATAGGAAACACAGTAGAGTTGAAGAGTGCTCTTTTCTGAAAAGCAGAGTGTGTTTCTTGTAAGGCGAGCTAGCGTTTGTTTCCCAGTCCTAAATGGAGTTGAATCACATGCACTTTTTGGTCCTACGAGCAAGAGTTGTTTTCTGGTAAGAAAAGTCACTATTGCACTCCCATTGCCATACACAGTGCAAAGAGCACTCGCGTCTGTTTTCAGCAAGTACAGTATATTGGACTGAAGCGGAGCTACTGTTCTTGTCAGTTTCCTAAACAGAGTTGAACTAGATATGGCCCGTGTGTGTAGGAAGCACAGTACTTTTGTTCTGAGCAAGCTCACTGTTCAGACGCCATAGGAAACACAGTAGAGTAGAAGAGTGCTCTTTTCTCAAAAGCAGAGTGTGTTTCTTATAAGGCGAGCTAGTGTTTGTTTCCCAGTCAGAAATGGAGTTGAATCCCATGCAGTTTCTGGTCCTCTGAGCAAGGCGTGTTTTCTGATAAGAAGAGTCACTATTGCGCTCCTATTTCCATACACAGTGCAAATAGCACTCGCGTCTGTTCCCAGCTAGTACAGTGTATTGGACTGAAGAGGAGCTACCGTTCTTGTCAGTTTCCTAAGGAGAGTTGAACTAGATATGGCCCCTGTGTGTAGGAAGCAGAGTTCTTTTGTTCTGAGCAAGCTCACTCTTCGGACCCCATAGGAAACACAGTAGAGTAGAAGAGTGCTCTTTTCTCAAAAGCAGAGTGTGTTTCTTGTAAGGCAAGCTAGCGTTTGTTTCCCAGTGCTAAATGGAGTTGAATCACATCCTGTTTTTGGTACTATGAGCAAGAGTTGTTTTCTGGTAAGGAAAGTCACTATTGCACTCCCATTGCCATACACAGTGCAAATAGCACTCGCGTCTGTTCCCAGCAAGTACAGTGTATTGGACTGAAGAGGAGCTGCTGTTCTTGTCAATTTCCTAAGCAGAGTTGAACTAGATATGGCCCCTGTGTGTAGGAAGCACAGTTCTTTTGTTCTGAGCAAGCTCACTGTTCCGACCCCATAGGATACACAGTAGAGTAGAAGAGTGCTCTTTTCTCAAAAGCAGAGTGTTTTTCTTGTAAGGAGAGGTAGCGTTTGTTTTCCAGTCCTAAATGGAGTTGAATCACATACAGTTTCTGGTCCTACGAGCAAGAGTTGTTTTCTGGTAAGAAGAGTCACTATTGTGCTCTCATTGTCATACAGAGGACAAATAGCCCTGGCGTCTGATCTCAGCATGTACAGTGTATTGGACTGAAGAGGATCAACTGTTCTTTTAACTTTCCTAAGCAGAATTGAACTAGATATGGCCATATTTGTAGGAAGCACAGTTCTTTTGTTCTGAGCAAGCTCACTGTTCGGACCCCATAAGAAACACAGTAGAGTAGAAGAGTGCTCTTTTCTCAAAAGCAGAGTGTGTTTCGTGTAAGGCGAGCTAGTGTTTGTTTTCCAGTCAGAAATGGAGTTGAATCCCATGCAGTTTCTTGTCCTATGAGTAAGAGTTGTTTTCTGATAAGAAGAGTGACTATGTGCTCCTATTGCCATACACAGGGCAAATAGCACTCGTGTCTGTTACCAGCTAGTACAGTGTATTGGACTGAAGAGGAGCTACCGTTCTTGTTAGTTTCCTAAGCAGAGTTGAACTAGATATGGCCCGTGTGTGTAGGAAGCACAGTTCTTTTGTTCTGAGCAAGCTCATTGTTCGGACCCCAAAGGAAACACAGTAGAGTAGAAGAGTTTTCTTTTCTCAAAAGCAGAGTGTGTTTCTTGTAAGGCGAGCTAGTGTTTGTTTCCCAGTCAGAAATGGAGTTGAATCCCATGCAGTTTCTGGTCCTACGAGCAAGAGTTGTTTTCTGGTAATAAAGTCACTGTTGCACTCCCATTGCCATACACAGTGTAAATAGCACTCGCATCTGTTCCCAGCAAGTACAGTGTATTGGACTGAAGCGGAGCTACTGTTCTTGTCAGTTTCCTAAGCAGAGTTGAACTAGATATGGCCCGTGTGTGTAGGAAGCCCAGTTCTTTTGTTCTGAGCAAGCTCACTGTTCGGACCCCATAGGAAACACATTAGAGTAGAAGAGTGCTCTTTTCTCAAAAGGAGAGTGTGTTTCTTGTAACGCGAGCTAGTGTTTGTTTTCCAGTCAGAAATGGAGTTGAATCACATACAGTTTCTGGTCCTACGAGCAAGAGTTGTTTTCTGGTAAGAAGAGTCACTATTGTGCTCTCATTGTCATACAGAGGACAAATAGCCCTGGCGTCTGATCTCAGCATGTACAGTGTATTGGACTGAAGAGGATCAACTGTTCTTTTAACTTTCCTAAGCAGAATTGAACTAGATATGGCCATATTTGTAGGAAGCACAGTTCTTTTGTTCTGAGCAAGCTCACTGTTCGGACCCCATAAGAAACACAGTAGAGTAGAAGAGTGCTCTTTTCTCAAAAGCAGAGTGTGTTTCGTGTAAGGCGAGCTAGTGTTTGTTTTCCAGTCAGAAATGGAGTTGAATCCCATGCAGTTTCTTGTCCTATGAGTAAGAGTTGTTTTCTGATAAGAAGAGTGACTATGTGCTCCTATTGCCATACACAGGGCAAATAGCACTCGTGTCTGTTACCAGCTAGTACAGTGTATTGGACTGAAGAGGAGCTACCGTTCTTGTTAGTTTCCTAAGCAGAGTTGAACTAGATATGGCCCGTGTGTGTAGGAAGCACAGTTCTTTTGTTCTGAGCAAGCTCATTGTTCGGACCCCAAAGGAAACACAGTAGAGTAGAAGAGTTTTCTTTTCTCAAAAGCAGAGTGTGTTTCTTGTAAGGCGAGCTAGTGTTTGTTTCCCAGTCAGAAATGGAGTTGAATCCCATGCAGTTTCTGGTCCTACGAGCAAGAGTTGTTTTCTGGTAATAAAGTCACTGTTGCACTCCCATTGCCATACACAGTGTAAATAGCACTCGCATCTGTTCCCAGCAAGTACAGTGTATTGGACTGAAGCGGAGCTACTGTTCTTGTCAGTTTCCTAAGCAGAGTTGAACTAGATATGGCCCGTGTGTGTAGGAAGCCCAGTTCTTTTGTTCTGAGCAAGCTCACTGTTCGGACCCCATAGGATACACAGTCGATTAGAAGAGTGCTCTTTTCTCAAAAGAAGAGTGTGTTTCTTGTTACGTGAGCTAGCGTTTGTTTCCCAGTCCTAAATGGATTTGAATAAAATGCAGTTTCTTGTCCTAAGAGCAAGAGTTGTTTTCTGGTAATAAGAGTCACTATTGCGCTCCCATTGTCATACACAGGGCAAATAGCACTGGCGTCTGTTCCCAGAATGTACAGTGTATTGCACTGAACAGGAGCTACTGTTCTTTTCAGTTTCCTAAGCAGAATTGAACTAGATATGGCAGTATTTGTATGAAGCACAGTTCTTTTGTTCTGAGCAAGCTCACTGTTCTTGCCCTATAGCAAACACAGTAGAGTAGAAGAGTGCTCTTTTCTCAAAAGCAGAGTGTGTTTCTAGTAAGGCGAGCTAGCGTTTGTTTCCCAGTTCTAAATGGAGTTGAATCACATCCAGTTTCTGGTCCTACGAGCAAGAGTTGTTTTCTGGTAAGAAGAGTCACTATTGCGCTCCCATTTTCATACACAGGGCAAATAGCACTGTCGTCTGTTCCCAGCATGTACTGTGTATTGGACTGAAGAGGATCTACTGTTCTTGTCAGTTTCGTAAGCAGAGTTGAACTAGATATGGCCCCTGTGTGTATGAAGCACAGTTCTTTTGTTCTGAGCAAGCTCACTGTTCGGACCCCATAGGAAACACAGTTGAGTAGAAGAGTGCTCTTTTATCAAAATCAGAGTGTCTTTCTTGTAAGGTGAGCTAGTGTTTATTTCCCAGTCCTAAATGGAGTTGAATCCCATGCAGTTTCTGGTCCTACGAGCAAGAGTTGTTTTCTGATAAGAAGAGTCACTATTGTGCTCCTATTGCCATACACAGTGCAAATAGCACTCGCGTCTGTTCCCAGCAAGTACAGTGTATTGGACTGAAGAGGAGCTACTGTTCTTGTCAGTTCCCTAAGCAGAGTTGAACTAGATATGGCCAGTGTGTGTAGGAAGCACAGTTCTTTTTTCTGAGCAAGCTCAATGTTCAGACCCCATATGAACCACAGTAGAATGGAAGACGGCTCTTTTCTCAAAAGCAGAGTGTGTTTCTTGTAAGGCGAGCTAGAGTTTGTTTCCCAGTCCTAAATGGAGTTGAATCACATGCAGTTTTTGGTCCTACGAGCAAGAGTTGTTTTCTCGTAATCAAAGTCACTATTGCGCTCCCATTGCCATACACAGTGCAAATAGCACTCGCATCTGTTCCCAGCAAGTACAGTGTATTGGACTGAAGAGGATCTACTGTTCTTGTCAATTTCCTAAGCAGAGTTGAACTAGATATGGCCCTTGTGTGTAGGAAGCACAGTTCTTTTGTTCTGAGCAAGCACACTGTTCGGGCCCCATAGGATACACAGTAGAGTAGAAGAGTGCTCTTTTCTCTAAAGCAGAGTGTGTTTCTTGTAAGGAGAGCTAGCGTTTGTTTCCCAGTCCTAAATGGAGTTGAATCCCATGCAGTTTCTGGTCCTACGAGCAAGAGTTGTTTTCTGGTAAGAAGAGTCACTATTGCACTCCCATTTTCATACACAGGACAAATAGCACTGGCGTCTGTTCCCAGCATGTACAGTGTATTGGACTGAAGATGATCTACTGTTCTTGTCAGTTTCCTAAGCAGAATAGAACTAGATATGGCCTTATTTGTAGGAAGCACAGTTCTTTTGTTCTGAGCAAACTCACTGTTCTGGCCCTATAGGAAACACAGTAGAGTTGAAGAGTGCTCTTTTCTGAAAAGCAGAGTGTGTTTCTTGTAAGGCGAGCTAGCGTTTGTTTCCCAGTCCTAAATGGAGTTGAATCACATGCACTTTTTGGTCCTACGAGCAAGAGTTGTTTTCTGGTAAGAAAAGTCACTTTTGCACTCCCATTGCCATACACAGTGCAAAGAGCACTCGCGTCTGTTTTCAGCAAGTACAGTATATTGGACTGAAGCGGAGCTACTGTTCTTGTCAGTTTCCTAAACAGAGTTGAACTAGATATGGCCCGTGTGTGTAGGAAGCACAGTACTTTTGTTCTGAGCAAGCTCACTGTTCAGACGCCATAGGAAACACAGTAGAGTAGAAGAGTGCTCTTTTCTCAAAAGCAGAGTGTGTTTCTTATAAGGCGAGCTAGTGTTTGTTTCCCAGTCAGAAATGGAGTTGAATCCCATGCAGTTTCTGGTCCTCTGAGCAAGGCGTGTTTTCTGATAAGAAGAGTCACTATTGCGCTCCTATTTCCATACACAGTGCAAATAGCACTCGCGTCTGTTCCCAGCTAGTACAGTGTATTGGACTGAAGAGGAGCTACCGTTCTTGTCAGTTTCCTAAGGAGAGTTGAACTAGATATGGCCCCTGTGTGTAGGAAGCAGAGTTCTTTTGTTCTGAGCAAGCTCACTCTTCGGACCCCATAGGAAACACAGTAGAGTAGAAGAGTGCTCTTTTCTCAAAAGCAGAGTGTGTTTCTTGTAAGGCAAGCTAGCGTTTGTTTCCCAGTCCTAAATGGAGTTGAATCACATCCTGTTTTTGGTACTATGAGCAAGAGTTGTTTTCTGGTAAGGAAAGTCACTATTGCACTCCCATTGCCATACACAGTGTAAATAGCACTCGCATCTGTTCCCAGCAAGTACAGTGTATTGGACTGAAGCGGAGCTACTGTTCTTGTCAGTTTCCTAAGCAGAGTTGAACTAGATATGGCCCGTGTGTGTAGGAAGCCCAGTTCTTTTGTTCTGAGCAAGCTCACTGTTCGGACCCCATAGGAAACACATTAGAGTAGAAGAGTGCTCTTTTCTCAAAAGGAGAGTGTGTTTCTTGTAACGCGAGCTAGTGTTTGTTTTCCAGTCAGAAATGGAGTTGAATCACATACAGTTTCTGGTCCTACGAGCAAGAGTTGTTTTCTGGTAAGAAGAGTCACTATTGTGCTCTCATTGTCATACAGAGGACAAATAGCCCTGGCGTCTGATCTCAGCATGTACAGTGTATTGGACTGAAGAGGATCAACTGTTCTTTTAACTTTCCTAAGCAGAATTGAACTAGATATGGCCATATTTGTAGGAAGCACAGTTCTTTTGTTCTGAGCAAGCTCACTGTTCGGACCCCATAAGAAACACAGTAGAGTAGAAGAGTGCTGTTTTCTCAAAAGCAGAGTGTGTTTCGTGTAAGGCGAGCTAGTGTTTGTTTTCCAGTCAGAAATGGAGTTGAATCCCATGCAGTTTCTTGTCCTATGAGTAAGAGTTGTTTTCTGATAAGAAGAGTGACTATGTGCTCCTATTGCCATACACAGGGCAAATAGCACTCGTGTCTGTTACCAGCTAGTACAGTGTATTGGACTGAAGAGGAGCTACCGTTCTTGTTAGTTTCCTAAGCAGAGTTGAACTAGATATGGCCCGTGTGTGTAGGAAGCACAGTTCTTTTGTTCTGAGCAAGCTCATTGTTCGGACCCCAAAGGAAACACAGTAGAGTAGAAGAGTTTTCTTTTCTCAAAAGCAGAGTGTGTTTCTTGTAAGGCGAGCTAGTGTTTGTTTCCCAGTCAGAAATGGAGTTGAATCCCATGCAGTTTCTGGTCCTACGAGCAAGAGTTGTTTTCTGGTAATAAAGTCACTGTTGCACTCCCATTGCCATACACAGTGTAAATAGCACTCGCATCTGTTCCCGGCAAGTACAGTGTATTGGACTGAAGCGGAGCTACTGTTCTTGTCAGTTTCCTAAGCAGAGTTGAACTAGATATGGCCCGTGTGTGTAGGAAGCCCAGTTCTTTTGTTCTGAGCAAGCTCACTGTTCGGACCCCATAGGAAACACATTAGAGTAGAAGAGTGCTCTTTTCTCAAAAGGAGAGTGTGTTTCTTGTAACGCGAGCTAGTGTTTGTTTTCCAGTCAGAAATGGAGTTGAATCACATACAGTTTCTGGTCCTATGAGCAAGAGTTGTTTTCTGGTAAGTAGAGTCACTATTGTGCTCTCATTGTCATACAGAGGACAAATAGCCCTGGCGTCTGATCTCAGCATGTACAGTGTATTGGACTGAAGAGGATCAACTGTTCTTTTAACTTTCCTAAGCAGAATTGAACTAGATATGGCCATATTTGTAGGAAGCACAGTTCTTTTGTTCTGAGCAAGCTCACTGTTCGGACCCCATAAGAAACACAGTAGAGTAGAAGAGTGCTCTTTTCTCAAAAGCAGAGTGTGTTTCGTGTAAGGCGAGCTAGTGTTTGTTTTCCAGTCAGAAATGGAGTTGAATCCCATGCAGTTTCTTGTCCTATGAGTAAGAGTTGTTTTCTGATAAGAAGAGTGACTATGTGCTCCTATTGCCATACACAGGGCAAATAGCACTCGTGTCTGTTACCAGCTAGTACAGTGTATTGGACTGAAGAGGAGCTACCGTTCTTGTTAGTTTCCTAAGCAGAGTTGAACTAGATATGGCCCGTGTGTGTAGGAAGCACAGTTCTTTTGTTCTGAGCAAACTCACTGTTCTGGCCCTATAGGAAACACAGTAGAGTTGAAGAGTGCTCTTTTCTGAAAGCAGAGTGTGTTTCTTGTAAGGCGAGCTAGCGTTTGTTTCCCAGTCCTAAATGGAGTTGAATCACATGCACTTTTTGGTCCTACGAGCAAGAGTTGTTTTCTGGTAAGAAAAGTCACTATTGCACTCCCATTGCCATACACAGTGCAAAGAGCACTCGCGTCTGTTTTCAGCAAGTACAGTATATTGGACTGAAGCGGAGCTACTGTTCTTGTCAGTTTCCTAAACAGAGTTGAACTAGATATGGCCCGTGTGTGTAGGAAGCACAGTACTTTTGTTCTGAGCAAGCTCACTGTTCAGACGCCATAGGAAACACAGTAGAGTAGAAGAGTGCTCTTTTCTCAAAAGCAGAGTGTGTTTCTTATAAGGCGAGCTAGTGTTTGTTTCCCAGTCAGAAATGGAGTTGAATCCCATGCAGTTTCTGGTCCTCTGAGCAAGGCGTGTTTTCTGATAAGAAGAGTCACTATTGCGCTCCTATTGCCATACACAGTGCAAATAGCACTCGCGTCTGTTCCCAGCTAGTACAGTGTATTGGACTGAAGAGGAGCTACCGTTCTTGTCAGTTTCCTAAGGAGAGTTGAACTAGATATGGCCCCTGTGTGTAGGAAGCAGAGTTCTTTTGTTCTGAGCAAGCTCACTCTTCGGACCCCATAGGAAACACAGTAGAGTAGAAGAGTGCTCTTTTCTCAAAAGCAGAGTGTGTTTCTTGTAAGGCAAGCTAGCGTTTGTTTCCCAGTCCTAAATGGAGTTGAATCACATCCTGTTTTTGGTACTATGAGCAAGAGTTGTTTTCTGGTAAGGAAAGTCACTATTGCACTCCCATTGCCATACACAGTGCAAATAGCACTCGCGTCTGTTCCCAGCAAGTACAGTGTATTGGACTGAAGAGGAGCTGCTGTTCTTGTCAATTTCCTAAGCAGAGTTGAACTAGATATGGCCCCTGTGTGTAGGAAGCACAGTTCTTTTGTTCTGAGCAAGCTCACTGTTCCGACCCCATAGGATACACAGTAGAGTAGAAGAGTGCTCTTTTCTCAAAAGCAGAGTGTTTTTCTTGTAAGGAGAGGTAGCGTTTGTTTTCCAGTCCTAAATGGAGTTGAATCACATACAGTTTCTGGTCCTACGAGCAAGAGTTGTTTTCTGGTAAGAAGAGTCACTATTGTGCTCTCATTGTCATACAGAGGACAAATAGCCCTGGCGTCTGATCTCAGCATGTACAGTGTATTGGACTGAAGAGGATCAACTGTTCTTTTAACTTTCCTAAGCAGAATTGAACTAGATATGGCCATATTTGTAGGAAGCACAGTTCTTTTGTTCTGAGCAAGCTCACTGTTCGGACCCCATAAGAAACACAGTAGAGTAGAAGAGTGCTCTTTTCTCAAAAGCAGAGTGTGTTTCGTGTAAGGCGAGCTAGTGTTTGTTTTCCAGTCAGAAATGGAGTTGAATCCCATGCAGTTTCTTGTCCTATGAGTAAGAGTTGTTTTCTGATAAGAAGAGTGACTATGTGCTCCTATTGCCATACACAGGGCAAATAGCACTCGTGTCTGTTACCAGCTAGTACAGTGTATTGGACTGAAGAGGAGCTACCGTTCTTGTTAGTTTCCTAAGCAGAGTTGAACTAGATATGGCCCGTGTGTGTAGGAAGCACAGTTCTTTTGTTCTGAGCAAGCTCATTGTTCGGACCCCAAAGGAAACACAGTAGAGTAGAAGAGTTTTCTTTTCTCAAAAGCAGAGTGTGTTTCTTGTAAGGCGAGCTAGTGTTTGTTTCCCAGTCAGAAATGGAGTTGAATCCCATGCAGTTTCTGGTCCTACGAGCAAGAGTTGTTTTCTGGTAATAAAGTCACTGTTGCACTCCCATTGCCATACACAGTGTAAATAGCACTCGCATCTGTTCCCAGCAAGTACAGTGTATTGGACTGAAGCGGAGCTACTGTTCTTGTCAGTTTCCTAAGCAGAGTTGAACTAGATATGGCCCGTGTGTGTAGGAAGCCCAGTTCTTTTGTTCTGAGCAAGCTCACTGTTCGGACCCCATAGGAAACACATTAGAGTAGAAGAGTGCTCTTTTCTCAAAAGGAGAGTGTGTTTCTTGTAACGCGAGCTAGTGTTTGTTTTCCAGTCAGAAATGGAGTTGAATCACATACAGTTTCTGGTCCTACGAGCAAGAGTTGTTTTCTGGTAAGAAGAGTCACTATTGTGCTCTCATTGTCATACAGAGGACAAATAGCCCTGGCGTCTGATCTCAGCATGTACAGTGTATTGGACTGAAGAGGATCAACTGTTCTTTTAACTTTCCTAAGCAGAATTGAACTAGATATGGCCATATTTGTAGGAAGCACAGTTCTTTTGTTCTGAGCAAGCTCACTGTTCGGACCCCATAAGAAACACAGTAGAGTAGAAGAGTGCTCTTTTCTCAAAAGCAGAGTGTGTTTCGTGTAAGGCGAGCTAGTGTTTGTTTTCCAGTCAGAAATGGAGTTGAATCCCATGCAGTTTCTTGTCCTATGAGTAAGAGTTGTTTTCTGATAAGAAGAGTGACTATGTGCTCCTATTGCCATACACAGGGCAAATAGCACTCGTGTCTGTTACCAGCTAGTACAGTGTATTGGACTGAAGAGGAGCTACCGTTCTTGTTAGTTTCCTAAGCAGAGTTGAACCTCACATGGTCCGTGTGTGTAGGAAGCACAGTTCTTTTGTTCTGAGCAAGCTCACTGTTCGGACCCCATAGGAAACACAGTAGTGTAGACAAGTGCTCTTTTCTCAAAAGCAGAGTGTGTTTCCTGTAAGGCGAGCTAGCATTTGTTTGCTGTCCTAAATGGAGTTGAATCACATGCAGTTTCTGGTCCTACGAGCAAGAGTTGTTTTCTGGTAAGGAAAGTCATTATTGCGCTCCCATTGCCATACACAGTGAAAATAGCACTCGCGTCTGTTCCCAGCAAGTACAGTGTATTGGACTGAAGAGGAGCTACTGTTCTTTTAAGTTTCCTAAGCAGAATTGAACTAGATATGGCAGTATTTGTAGGAAGCACAGTTCTTTTGTTCTGAGCAATCTCACTCTTCTGGCCCTATAGTAAACACAGTAGAGTAGAAGTTTGCTCTTTTCTCAAAAGCACAGTGTGTTTCTTGTAAGGCGAGCTAGCGTTTGTTTCCCAGTCCTAAATGGAGTTGAATCACATGCAGTTTTTGGTCCTACGAGCAAGAGTTATTTTCTGGTAAGGAAAGTCACTATTGCGCTCCCATTGCCATACACAGTGCAAATAGCACTCGCATCTGTTCCCAGCAAGTACAGTGTATTGGACTGAAGCGGAGTTACTGTTCTTGTCAGTTTCCTAAGCAGAGATGAACTAGATATGGCCCGTGTGTGTAGGAAGCACAGTTCTTTGTTCTGAGCAAGCTCACTGTTCAGACTCCCTAGGAAACACAGTAGAGTAGAAGAGTGCTCTTTTCTCAAAAGCAGAGTGTGTTTTTTGGAAGGCGAGCTAGCGTTTGTTTCCCAGTTTTAAATGGATTTGAATCACATGCAGTTTTTTGTCCTACGAGCAAGTGGTGTTTTCTGGTACGGAAAGTCACTATTGCGCTCCCATTTACATACACAGTGCAAATAGCACTCGCGTCTGTTCCCAGCAAGTACAGTGTATTGGACTGAAGCGTAGCTACTGTCCTTGTCAGTTTCCTAAGCAGAGTTGAACTAGATATGGCCCCTGTGTGTAGGAAGCACAGTTCTTTTGTTCTGAGTAAGCTCGCTATTTGGACCCCATAGGAAACACAGTAGAGTAGAAGAGTGCTCTTTTCTCAAAGCAGAGTGTGTTTCTTGTAAGGAGAGCTAGCGTTTGTTTCTCAGTCCTAAATGGAGTTGAATCACATCCAGTTTTTGGTCCTATGAGCAAGAGTTGTTTTCTGGTAAGAAGAGTCTCTATTGTGCTCCCATTGTCATACAAAGGGCAAATAGCCCTGGCGTCTGTTCCCAGCATGTACAGTGTATTGGACTGAAGAGGATCTACTGTTCTTGTCAGTTTCCTAATCAGAGTATAACTAGATATGGCCCCTGTGTGTAGGAAGCACAGTTCTTTTGTTCTGAGCAAGCTCACTGTTCTGGCCCTATAGGAAACACAGTAGAGTAGAAGAGTGCTCTTTTCTTAAAAGCAGAGTGTGTTTTTTGTTCGGCGATCTAAGGTTTGTTTCCCAGTCCTAAATGGAGTTGAATCACATGCAGTTTTTGGTCCTACGACCAAGAGTTGTTTTCTGGTAAGGAAAGTCACTATTGTGCTCCCATTTACATACACAGTGCAAATAGCACTCGCGTCTGTTCCCAGCAAGTACAGTGTATTGGACTGAAACGGAGCTACTGTTCTTGTCAGTTTCCTAAGCAGAGTTGAACGAGATATGTCCAGTGTGTGTAGGAATCACAGTTCTTTTTTTCTGAGCAAGCTCACTATTCGGACCCCATAGGAAACACAGTAGAATAGAAGAGTGCTCTTTTCTCAAAATCAGAGAGTCTTTCTTGTAAGGCGAGCTAGTGTTTGTTTCCCAGTCAGAAAAGGAGTTGAATCCCATGCAGTTTCTTGTCCTATGAGTAAGAGTTGTTTTCTGATAAGAAGAGTCACTATTGTGCTCCTATTGCCATACACAGTGCAAATAGCACTCGCGTCTTTTCCCAGCTAGTACAGTGTATTGGACTGAAGAGGAGCTGCCGTTCTTGTCAGTTTCCTAAGCAGAGTTGAACTAGATATGGCCCGTGTGTGTAGGAAGCACAGTTCTTTTGTTCTGAGCAAGCTCACTGTTCGGACCCCATAGGAAACACATTAGATTAGAAGATTGCTCTTTTCTCAAAAGCAGAGTGTGTTTCTCGTAAGGAGAGCTAGCGTTTGTTTCCCAGTCCTAAATGGAGTTGAATCACATCCAGTTTTTGGTCCTACGAGCAAGAGTTGTTTTCTGGTAAGGAAAGTCACTATTGCGCTCCCAGTGCCATACACAGTGCAAATAGCACTCCCGTCTGTTCCCAGCAAGTACAGTGTATTGGACTGAAGAGGAGCTACTGTTCTTGTCAGTTTCCAAAGCAGAGTTGAACTAGATATGGCCCGTGAGTGTAGGAAGCACATTTCTGTTTTTATGAGCAAGCTCAATGTTCGGGACCCATACGAAACACAGTAGAGTAGAAGACTGCTTTTTTCTCAAAAGCAGAGTGTGTTTCTTGTAAGGCGAGCTAGTGTTTGTTTCCCAGTCAGAAATGGAGTTGAATCCCATGCAGTTTCTGGTCCTACGAGCAAGAGGTGTTTTATGGTAAGGAAAGTCAATATTTCGCTCCCATTTCCATACACAGTGCAAATAGCACTCGCTTCTCTTCCCAGCAAGTACAGTGTATTGGACTGAAGAGGAGCTACTGTTCTTGTCAGTTTCCTAAGCAGAGTTGAACTAGATATGGCCCCTGTGTGTCGGAAGCACAGTTCTTTTGTTCTGAGAATGCTCACTGTTCTGGCCCTATAGGAAACACAGTAGAGTAGAAGAGTGCTCTTTTCTCAAAAGCAGAGTGTGTTTCTTGTAAGGCGAGCTAGCGTTTGTTTCCCAATCCTAAATGGAGATGAATCCCATGCAGTTTCTGGTCCTACGAGCAAGAGTTGTTTTCTGGTAAGAAGAGTCACTATTGCGCTCCCATTTTGATACTAGGGCAAATAGCACTGGCGTCTGTTCCCAGCATGTACAGTGTATTGGACTGAAGAGGAGCTACTGTTCATGTCAGTTTCCTAAGCAGAGTTGAACTAGATATGGCCCGTGTGTGTAGGAAGCACAGTTCTTTTGTTCTGAGAATGCTCACTGTTAGGGCACCATAGGAAACACAGTAGAGTAGAAGAGTGCTCTTTTCTCAAAACCAGAGTGTGTTTCTTGTAAGGCATGCTAGCGTTTGTTTCCCAGTCCTAAATGGAGTTGAATCACATGCAGTTTCTTGTCCTACGAGCAAGAGTTGTTTTCTGGTAAGAAGAGTCACTATTGCGCTCCCGATGTGGTAATAGGGCAAATAGCACTGGCGTCTGTTCCCAGCATGTACAGTGTATTGGACTGAAGAGTATCTACTGTTCTTGTCAGTTTCCTAAGCTGAATTGAACTAGATATGGCCGTGTGTGTAGGAAGCACAGTTCTTTGGTTCTGAGCAAGCTCACTGTTCTGGCCCTATAGGAAACAAAGTAGAGTAGAAGAGTGATGTTTTCGAAAAAGCAGAGTGTGTTTCTTTTTTTGTTTTTTCTTTTTTTTTTGGTTTTTCGAGACAGGGTTTCTCTGTGTAGTTTTGCACCTTTCCTGGAACTCACTTTGGAGACCAGGCTGGCCTCGAACTCACAGAGATCCACCTGCCTCTGCCTCCCAAGTGCTGGGACTAAAGGCATGCGCCACCACTGCCTGGCAGAGTGTGTTTATTGTAAGGCGAGCTAGCGTTTGTTTCCCAGTCCTGAATGGATTTGAATCACATGCAGTTTCTTGTCCTACGAGCAAGAGTAGTTTTCTGTTAAGAAGAGTCCCTATTGCGCTCCCATTATCATACACAGGGCAAATAGCACTGTCGTCGTTTCCCAGCATGTACAGTGTATTGGACTGAAGAGGATCTACTGTTCTTGTCAGTTTCCTAAGCAGAATTGAACTAGATAAGGCGGTATTTGCAGGAAGCACAGTTCTTTTGTTCTGAGCAAACTCACTGTTCTGGCCCTATAGGAAACAAAGTAGAGTAGAAGAGTCCTCTTTTCTCAAAAGCAGAGTGTGTTTCTTGTAAGGTGAGCTAGCGTTTGTTTCCCAGTCCTAAATGGAGTTGAATCACATGCAGTTTTTGGTCCTACGAGCAAGAGTTGTTTTCTGGTAAGGAAAGTCACTATTGCGCTCCCTTTCGTATACACAGTGCAAATAGCATCGCGTCTGTTCCCAGCAATTACAGTGAATTGGACTGAAGAAGAGAAACTGTTCTTTTCAGTTTCCTAAGCGGAGTTGAACTAGATATGGCCCGTGTTTGTAGGAAGCACAGTTCTTTTGTTCTGAGCAAGCTCACTCTTCTGACCCCATAGGAAACACAGTAGAGTAGAAGAATGCTCTTTTCTCAAAAGCAGAGTGTGTTTCTTGTAAGTCGAGCTAGCATTTATTTCCCAGTCCTAAATGGAGTTGAATCACATGAAGTTATTTGTACTACGAGCAAGAGTTGTTTTCTGGTAAGAAAAGTCACTATTGTGCTCCCATTGTCATACACAGGGCAAATAGCACTGGCGTCTGTTCCCAGCAAGTACAATGTATTGGACGGAAGCGGAGCTACTGTTCATGTCAGTTTCCTAAGCATAGTTGAACTAGACATGGCCCCTGTGTGTAGGAGGCACATTTCTTTTGTTCTGAGCAAGCTCACTGTTCGGACCCCATAGAAAACTCAGTAGAGTAGAAGAGTGCTCTTTTGTCAAAAGCAGAGTGTGTTTCTTGTATTGCGAGCTAGCGTTTGTTTCCCAGTCCTAAATGGAGTTGAATCACATGCAGTTTCTTGTCCTACGAGCAAGAGTTGTTTTCTGGTAAGGAAAGTCACTATTGCGCTCCCATTGCCATACACAGTGCAAATATCATTCGCGTCTGTTCCCAGCAAGTACAGTGTATTGCACTAAAGCGGAGCTACTGTTCTTGTCAGTTTCCTAAGCAGAGTTGAACTAGATATGGCCCGTGTGTGCTAGGAAGCACAGTTCTTTTGTTCTGAGAATGCTCACTGTTCTGGCCTTATAGGAAAGACATTAGAGTAGAAGAGTGCTCCTTTCTCAAAAGCAGAGTGTGTTTCTTGTAAGTCAAGCTAGCGTTTGTTTCCTAGTTCTAAATGGAGTTGAATCACATGCAGTATCTGGTCATACGAGCAAGAGTTGTTTTCTGGTAAGAAGAGTCACTATTGCGCCCCCATTGTCATAAACGGGGCAAATAGCACTGGCATCTGTGTACAGATGTATTGGACTGAAGAGGATCTGCTGTTCTTGTCAGTTTCCTAAGCATAATTGAACTAGATATGGCCCGTGTGTGTAGGAAGCACAGTTATTTTGTTCTGAGCAAGCTCACTGTTCGGACCCCACAGGAAACACAGTAGAGTAGAGGAGTGCTCTTTTCTCAAAAGCAGAGTGTGTTTCTTGTAAGGTGAGCTAGTGTTTGTTTCCCAATCAGAAATGGAGTTGAATCCCATGCAGTTTCTGGTCCTACGAGCAAGAGGCTTTTTCTGATAAGAAGAGTCACTATTGCACTCCTATTGCCATACTCAGTGCAAATAGCACGCGCGTCTGTTCCCAGCTAGTACAGTGTATTGGACTGAAAAGGAGCTACCGTTCTTGTCAGTTTCCTAAGCAGAGTTGTACTAGATATGGCCCGTGTGTGTGGGAAGCACAGTTCTTTTTTTCTGAGCAAGCTCACTGTTCGGACCCCATAGGAAACACAGTAGAGTAGAAGAGTGCTCTTTTCTCAAAAGCAGAGTGTGTTTCTTGTAAGGCAAGCTAGAGTTTGTTTGCCATTCCTAAATGGAGTTGAGTCACATCCAGTTTTTGGTCCTACGAGCAAGAGTTGCTTTCTGGTAAGGAAAGTCACTATTGTGGTCCCAATGCTATACACAGTGCAAATAGCACTCGCGTCTGTTCCCAGCATGAACAGTGTGTTGGACTGAAGAGGATCTACTGTTCTTGTCAGTTTCCTAAGCAGAGTTGAACTAGATATGGCCTGTGTGTGTAGGAAGCACAGTTCTTTTGTTCTGAGCAAGCTCACTGTTGGGACCCCATAGGAAAGACAGTAGAGTGGAAGAGTGCTCTTTTCTCAAAAGCAGAGTGTGTTTCTTGTAAGGCGAGCTAGCGTTTGTTTCCCAGTCATAAATGGAGTTGAATCACATGCAGTTTCTTGTCCTACAAGCAAGAGTTGTTTTCTGGTAAGAAGAGTCACTATTGCGCTCCCATTGTCATACACAGGGCAAATAGCACTGGCGTCTGTTCCAGCATGTACAGTGTATTGGACTGAAGAGGATCTACTGTTCTTGTCAGTTTCCTAAGCAGAATTGAACTAGATATGGCCGTATTTGTAGGAAGCACAGTTCTTTTGTTCTGAGCAAACTCACTGTCCTGGCCATATAGGAAACACAGTAGAGTAGAAGAGTGCTCTTTTCTCAAAAGCAGAGTGTGTTTCTTGTAAGGTGAGCTAGCGTTTTTTTCCCAGTCCTAAATGGAGTTGAATCACATGCAGTTTTTGGTCCTACGAGCAAGAGTTGTTTACTGGTAAGGAAAGTCACTATTGAGCTCCCATTGCCATACACAGTGCAAATAGCTCTCGTGTCTGTTCCCAGCAAGTACAGTGTATTGGACTGAAGCGGAGCTACTGTTCTTGTCAGTTTCCTAAGCAGAGTTGAACTAGATATGGCCCCTGTGTGTAGGAAGCACAGTTCTTTTGTTCTGAGAATGCTCACTGTTCTGGCCCTATAGGAAACACAGTAGAGTAGAAGAGTGCTCTTTTCTCAAAAGCAGAGTGTGTTTCTTGTAAGGCGAGCTTGCGATTGTTTCCCAATCCTAAATGGAGATGAATCACATGCAGTTTTTGGTCCTACAAGCAAGAGTTGTTTTCTGGTAAGAAGAGTCACTATTGCGCTCCCATTGTTATACTACGGCAAATAGCACTGGCGTCTGTTCCCAGCATGTACAGTGTATTGGACTGAAGAGGAGCTACTGTTCATGTCAGTTTCCTAAGCAGAGTTGAACTAGATATGGCCCGTGTGTGTAGGAAGCACAGTTCTTTTGTTCTGAGAATGCTCACTGTTCGGGCACCATAGGAAACACAGTAGAGTAGAAGAGTGCTCTTTTCTCAAAAGCAGAGTGTGTTTCTTGTAAGGCGAGCTAGCGTTTGTTTCCCAGTCCTAAATGGAGTTGAATCACATGCAGTTTTTGGTCCTACGACCAAGAGATGTTTTCTGGTAAGGAAAGTCACCATTGCGCTCCCATTGCCATACACAGTGCAAATAGAACTCACGTCTGTTCCCAGCAAGAACAGTGTATTGGACTGAAGAGGAGCTACTGTTCTTGTCAGTTTCCAAAGGGGAGTTGAACTAGATATGGCCCGTGTGTGTAGGAATAACAGTTATTTTGTTCTGAGCAAGCTCACTGTTCGGACCCCATAGGAAACACAGTCGAGTAGAAGAGTGCACTTTTCTCAAAAGCAGAGTGTGTTTCTTGTAAGGCGAGCTAGCGTTTGTTTCCCAGTCCTAAATTGAGTTGAATCACATGCAGTTTCTTGTCCTATGAGCAAGAGTTGTTTTCTGGTAAGAAGAGTCACTATTGCGCTCCCCTTGTCATACACAGGGCAAATAGCACTGGCGTATGTTCCCAGCATGTACAGTGTATTGGACTGAAGAGGATCTACTGTTCTTGTCAGTTTCCTAAGCAGAGTTGAACTAGATATGGACCGTGTGTGTAGGAAGCACAGTTCTTTTGTTCTGCGAATGCTCACTGTTCTGGCCCTATAGAATCACATTAGAGTAGAAGACTGCTCTTTTCTCAAAAGCAGAGTGTGTTTCTTGTAAGTCGAGCTAGCGTTTGTTTCCCAGTCCTAAATGGAGTTGAATCCCATGCAGTTTCTGGTCCTACCAGCAAGAGTTCTTTTCTGGTAAGAAGAGTCACTATTGTGCTCCCATTGTCATACACAAGGCAAATAGCACTGGCGTCTAATCCCAGCAAGTACAGTGTATTGGACTGAAGAGGATCTACCTTTCTTGTCAGTTTCCTAAGCAAAGTTGAACTAGATATGGCCCCTGTGTGTAGGAAGCACAGTTCTTTTGTTCTGAGCAAGCTCACTGTTCGGACCCCATAGGAAACACAGTAGAGTAGAAGACTGCTCTTTTCTCAAAAGCAGAGTGTGTTTCTTGTAAGGCAAGCTAGCATTTGTTTCCCTGTCCTAAATGGAGTTAAATCACATCCTGTTTTTGGTCTTACGAGCAAGAGTTGTTTTCTGGTAAGGAAAGTCACTATTGTGCTCCCATTTCCAGACACAGTGCAAATAGCACTCACGTCTGTTCCAAGCAAGTACAGTGTATTGGACTGAAGAGGACATACTGTTCTTGTCAGTTTCCTAAGTAGAGTTGAACTATATATGGCCCGTGTGTGTAGGAAGTACAGTTCTTTTGTTCGGAGTAAGCTCACTGTTCGGATCCCATTGGATACACAGTAGAGTAGAAGAGTGCTCTTTTCTCAAAAGCAGAGTGTGTTTCCTGTAAGGTGAGCTAGCGTTTGTTTCCGAGTCCTAAATGGAGTTGAATCACATGCAGTTTTTGGTCCTACGAGCAAGAGTTGTTTTCTGGTAAGGAAGGTCACTATTGTGCTCCCATTGCCATACAGAGTGCAAATAGCACTCGCGTCTGTTCCCAGCAAGTACAGTGTATTGGACTGAAGCGGAGCTACTGTTCTTGTCAGTTTCCTAAGCAGAGTTGAACTAGATATGGCCCATGTGTATGGGAAGCACAGTTCTTTTGTTCTGAGCAAGCTCACTGTTCGGATCCCATAGGATACACAGTAGAGTAGAAGAGTGCTCTTTTCTCAAAAGCAGAGTTTGTTCCTTCTAAGGCGAGCTAGCGTTTGTTTCCCAGTCCTAAATGGAGTTGAATCACATGCAGTTTCTTGTCCTAGGAGCAAGAGTTGTTTTCTGGTAAGAAGAGTCATTATTGTGCTCCATTGCCATACATAGTGCAAATAGCACTCGTGTCTGTTCCCAGCAAGTACAGTGAATTCGACTGAAGCGGAGCTAATGTTCTTGTCAGTTTCCTAAGCAGAGTTGAACTAGATATGGCCCGTGTTTCTAGGAAGCACAGTTCTTTTGTTCTGAGCAAGCTCACTGTTCGGACCCCATAGGAAACACAGTCGAGTAGAAGACTGCTCTTTTCTCAAAATCACAGTTTCTTTCTTGTAACGTGAGCTAGCGTTTGTTTCCCATTCCTAAATGGAGTTGAATCACATGCAGTTTCTTGTCCTACGAGCAAGAGTTGTTTTCTGGTAAGGAAAGTCACTATTGCGCTCCCATTGCCATACACAGTGCAAATATCATTCGCGTCTGTTCCCAGCAAGTACAGTGTATTGCACTAAAGCGGAGCTACTGTTCTTGTCAGTTTCCTAAGCAGAGTTGAACTAGATATGGCCCATGTGTGTAGGAAGCACAGTTCTTTTGTTCTGAGAATGCTCACTATTCTGGCCTTGTAGGAAAGACATTAGAGTAGAAGTGTGCTCTTTTCTCAAAAGCAGAGTGTGTTTCTTGTAAGGCGAGCTAGCGTTTGTTTCCCAGTCCTAAATGGAGTTGAATCACATGCAGTTTCTGGTCCTACGAGCAAGAGTTGTTTTCTGGTAAGGATAGTCACTATTGTGCTCGCATTGGCATACACAGTGCAAATAGCACTCGCGTCTGTTCCCAGGAAGTACAGTGTATTGGACTGAAGAGGAGCTGCTGTTCTTGTCAGTTTCTTAAGCAGAGTTGAACTAGATATGGCCCTTGTTTGTAGGAAGCACAGTTCTTTGTTCTGAGCAAACTCACTGTTCGGACCCCATAGGAAACACAGTAGAGTAGAAGACTGCTCTTTTCTCAAAAGCAGAGTGTGTTTCTTGTAAGGCGAGCTAGTGTTTGTTTCCCAGTACTAAATGGAGTGGAATCACATGCAGTTTCTTGTCCTACAAGCAAGAGTTGTTTTCTGGTAAGAAGAGTCACTATTGCACTCCCATTGTCATACACAGGGCAAATAGCACAGGCGTCTGTTCCCAGCAACTGCAGTGTATTGGACTGAAGCGGAGCTACTGTTCATGTCAGTTTCCTAAGCATAGTTGAACTAGATATGGCCCCTGTGTGTAGGAAGCACAGTTCTTTTGTTCTGAGCAAGCTCACTGTTCGGACCCCATAGGAAACACAGTAGAGTAGAAGAGTGCTCTTTTCTCAAAACCAGAGTGTGTTTCTTGTAAGGCGAGCTAGCATTTGTTTCCCAGTCCTAAATGGAGTTGAATCCCATGCAGTTTTTGGTCCTACGAGCAAGAGTTGTTTTTGGTAAGGAAAGTCACTATTGTGCTCCCATTGCCATACACAGTGCAAATAGCACTCGCGTCTGTTCCCAGCAAGTACAGTGTATTGGACTGAAGCGGAGCTACTGTTCTTGTCAGTTTCCTAAGCAGAGTTGAACTAGATATGGCCCATGTGTATGGGAAGCACAGTTCTTTTGTTCTGAGCAAGCTCACTGTTCGGATCCCATAGGATACACAGTAGAGTAGAAGAGTGCTCTTTCCTCAAAAGCAGAGTTTGTTCCTTCTAAGGCGAGCTAGCATTTGTTTCCCAGTCCTAAATGGAGTTGAATCACATGCAGTTTCTTGTCCTACGAGCAAGAGTTGTTTTCTGGTAAGAAGAGTCACTATTACGCTCCCATTGTCATACACAGGGCAAATAGCACTGGCGTCTGTTCCCAGCATGTACAGTGTATTGGACTGAAGAGGACCTACTGTTCTTGTCACTTTCCTAAGCAGAATTGAACTAGATAAGGCGGTATTTGTAGGAAGCACAGTTCTTTTTTTCTGAGCAAACTCACTGTTCTGGCCCTATAGGAAACACAGTAGAGTAGAAGAATGCTCTTTTCTCAAAAGCAGAGTGTGTTTCTTGTAAGGCAAGCTAGCGTTTGTTTCTCAGTCCTAAATGGAGTTGAATCACATGCAGTTTCTTGTCCTACGAGCAAGAGTTGTTTTCTGGTAAGGAAAGTCACTATTGCGCTCCCATTGCCATAAACAGTGCAAATATCATTCGCGTCTGTTCCCAGCAAGTACAGTGTATTGGACTAAAGCGGAGCTACTGTTCTTGTCAGTTTCCTAAGCAGAGTTGAACTAGATATGGCCCATGTGTGTAGGAAGCACAGTTCTTTTGTTCTGAGAATACTCACTGTTCTGGCCTTATAGGAAAGACATTAGAGTAGAAGAGTGCTCTTTTCTCAAAAGCAGAGTGTGTTTCTTGTAAGGCGAGCTAGTGTTTGTTTCCCAGTCCTAAATGGAGTTGAATCACATGCAGTTTGTGGTCCTACGAGCAAGAGTTGTTTTCTGGTAAGAAGAGTCACTATTGCGCTCCCATTGTGATACTAGGGCAAATAGCACTGCCGTCTGTTCCCTGCATGTACAGTGTATTGGACTGAAGAGGAGCTACTGTTCATGTCAGTTTCCTAAGCAGAGTTGAACTAGATATGGCCCGTGTGTGTAGGAAGCACAGTTCTTTTGTTCTGAGAATGCTCACTGTTCGGGCACCATAGGAAACACAGTAGAGTAGAAGAGTGCTCTTTTCTCAAAAGCAGAGTGTGTTTCTCGTAAGGCGAGCTAGCGTTTGTTTCCCAGTCATAAATGGAGTTGAATCACATGCAGTTTCTTGTCCTACGAGCAAGAGTTGTTTTCTGGTAAGGAAAGTCACTATTGTGCTCCCATTGGCATACACAGTGCAAATAGCACTCGCGTCTGTTCCCAGGAAGTACAGTGTATTGGACTGAAGCGGAGCTACTGTTCATGTCAGTTTCCTAAGCAGAGTTGAACTAGATATGGCCCCTGTGTGTAGGAAGCACAGTTCTTTTGTTCTGAGCAAGCTCACTGTTCGGACCCCATAGGAAACACAGTAGAGTAGAAGACTGCTCTTTTCTCAAAAGCAGAGTGTGTTTCTTGTAAGGCGAGCTAGTGTTTGTTTCCCAGTCCTAAATGGAGTGGAATCACATGCAGTTTCTTGTCCTACAAGCAAGAGTTGTTTTCTGGTAAGAAGAGTCACTATTGCGCTCCCATTGTCATACACAGGGCAAATAGCACTGGCGTCTGTTCCCAGCAACTACAGTGTATTGGACTGATGCAGAGCTACTGTTCATGTCAGTTTCCTAAGCATAGTTGAACTAGATATGGCCCCTGTGTGTAGGAAGCACAGTTCTTTTGTTCTGAGCAAGCTCACTGTTCGGACCCCATAGGAAACACAGTAGAGTAGAAGAGTGCTCTTTTCTCAAAATCAGAGTGTGTTTCCTGTAAGGCGAGCTAGCATTTGTTTCCCAGTCCTAAATGGAGTTGAATCACATGCAGTTTCTTGTCCTACGAGCAAGAGTTGTTTTCTGGTAAGATGAGTCACTATTGTGCTCCCATTGCCATACACAGTGCAAATAGCACTCGCGTCTGTTCCCAGCAAGTACAGTGTATTGGACTGAAGCGGAGCTACTGTTCTTGTCAGTTTCCTAAGCAGAGTTGAACTAGATATGGCCCATGTGTATAGGATTCACAGTTCTTTTATTCTGAGCAAGCTCACTGTTCGGATTCCATAGGATACACAGTAGAGAAGAAGAGTGCTCTTTTCTCAAAAGCAGAGTGTGTTTCTTGTAATGCGAGCTAGCGTTTGTTTCCCAGTCCTAAATGGAGTTGAATCACATGCAGTTTCTTGTCCTACGAGCAAGAGTTGTTTTCTGGTAAGGAAAGTCACTATTGTGCTCCCATTGCCATACACAGTGCAAATATCATTCGCGTCTGTTCCCAGCAAGTACAGTGTATTGAACTAAAGCGGAGCTACTGTTCTTGTCAGTTTCCTAAGCAGAGTTGAACTAGATATGGCCCATGTGTGTAGGAAGCACAGTTCTTTTGTTCTGAGAATGCTCACTGTTCTGGCCTTATAGGAAAGACATTAGAGTAGAAGAGTGCTCTTTTCTCAAAAGCAGAGTGTGTTTCTTGTAAGGCGAGCTAGCGTTTGTTTCCCAGTCCTAAATGGAGTTGAATAACATGCAGTTTCTTGTCCTACGAGCAAGAGTTGTTTTCTGGTAATAAGAGTCACTATTGCGCTCCCATTGTCATACACAGGGCAAATAGCACTGGCGTCTGTTCCCAGAATGTACAGTGTATTGCACTGAACAGTAGCTACTGTTCTTTTCAGTTTCCTAAGCAGAATTGAACTAGATATGGCAGTATTTGTATGAAGCACAGTTCTTTTGTTCTGAGCAAGCTCACTGTTCTGGCCCTATAGGAAACACAGTAGAGTGGAAGAGTGCTCTTTTCTCAAAAGCAGAGTGTGTTTCTTTTAAGGCGAGCTAGCGTTTGTTTCCCAGTCCTAAACGGAGTTGAATCACATGCAGTTTTTGGTCCTACGAGCAAGAGTTGTTTTCTTGTAAGAAAAGTCACTATTGCGCTCCCATTTCCATACTCAGTGCAAATAGCACTGGCGTCTGTTCCCAGCAAGTACAGTGTATTGGACTGAAGCAGAACTACTGTTCTTGTCAGTTTCCTAAGCAGAGTTGTACTAGATATGGCCCATGTGTGTAGGAAGCACAGTTCTTTTGTTCTGAGCAAGCTCACTGTTCGGACCACATAGGAAACACATTAGAGTAGAAGAGTGCTCTTTTCTCAAGAGGAGAGTGTGTTTCTTGTAACGCGAGCTAGTGTTGGTTTTCCAGTCAGAAATGGAGTTGAAACCCATGCAGTTTCTGGTCCTACGAGCAAGAGTTGTTTTCTGGAAAGAAGAGTCACTATTGTGCTCCTATTGTCATACACAGGGCAAATAGCACTGGCGTCTGTTCCCAGCAAGTACAGTGCATTGGACTGAAGCGGAGCTACTGTTCTTGTCAGTTTCCTAAGCAGAGATGAACTAGATATGGCCCGTGTGTGTAGGAAGCACAGTTCTTTTGTTCTGAGCAAGCTCACTGTTCAGACCCCCTAGAAAACACAGTAGAGTAGAAGAGTGCTCTTTTCTCAAAAGCAGAGTTTTTTTTTTGTAAGGCGAGATAGCGTTTGTTTCCCAGTCCTAAATGGAGTTGAATCACATGCAGTTTTTGGTCCTACGACCAAGAGTTTTTTTCTGGTAAGGAAAGTCACTATTGCGCTCCCATTTACATACACAGTGCAAATAGCACTCATGTCTGTTCCCAGCAAGTACAGTGTATTGGACTGAAGCGGAGCTACTGTTCTTGTCAGTTTCCTAAGCAGAGTTGAACTAGATATGGCCCCTGTGTGTAGGAAGCACACTTCTTTTGTTCTGAGCAAGATCACTATTCGGACCCCATAGGAAACACAGTAGAGTAGAAGAGTGCTCTTTTCTCAAAATCAGAATGTCTTTCTTGTAAGGCGAGCTAGTTTTTGTTTCCCAGTCAGAAATGGAGTTGAATCCCATGCAGTTTCTGGTCCTATGAGCAAGAGTTGTTTTCTGATAAGAAGAGATACTATTGTGCTCCTATTGCCATACACAGTGCAAATAGCACTCGTGTCTGGTCCCAGCAAGTACAGTGTATTGGACTGAAGAGGAGCTACTGTTCTTGTCATTTTCCTAAGCAGAGTTGAACTACATATGGTCCGTGTTTGTAGGAAGCACAGTTCTTTTGTTCTGAGCAAGCTCACCTTTCGGACCCCATAGGTAACACAGTAGAGTAGAAGAGTGCTCTTTTCTCAAAAGCAGAGTGTGTTTCTTGTAAAGCGAGGTAGCATTTGTTTCTCAGTCCTAAATGGAGCTGTATCACATGCAGTTTCTGGTCCTACGAGCAAGAGTTGTTTTCTGGTGAGGAAAGTCACTATTGCGCTCCCATTGCATTACACAGGGCAAATAGCACTGGCATCTGTTCCCAGCATGTACAGTGTATTGGACTGAACAGGAGCTACTGTTCTTGTCAGTTTCCTAAGCAGAGTTGAAATAGATATGGTCCATGTGTGTAGGAAGCACAGTTCTTTTGTTCTGAGCAAATTCACTGTTCTGGCCCAATAGGAAACACACTAGAGTAGAAGAGTGCTCTTTTCTCAAAAGCAGAGTGTGTTTCTTGTAATGCGAGCTGGCATTTGTTTCCCAGTCCTAAATGGAGTTGAATCACATGCAGTTTTTGGTCCTACGACCAAGAGTTGTTTTCTGGTAAGGAAAGTCACTATTGTGCTCCCATTTCCATACACAGTGCAAATAGCACTCGCGTCTCTTCCCAGCAATTACAGTGTATTGTACTGAAGCGGAGCTACTGTTCTTGTCAGTTTCCTAAGCAGAGTTGAACTAGATATGGCCCCTGTGTGTAGGAAGCACAGTTCTTTTGTTCTGAGCAAGCTCACTATTTGGACCCCATAGGAAACACAGTAGAGTAGAAGAGTGCTCTTTTCTCAAAATCAGAGAGTCTTTCTTGTAAGGCGAGGTAGTGTTTGTTTCCCAGTCAGAAATGGAGTTGAATCCCATGCAGTTTCTTGTCCTATGAGTAAGGGTTGTTTTCTGATAAGAAGAGTCACTATTGTGCTCCTATTGCCCCACACAGGGCAAATAGCACTCGCGTCTGTTCCCAGCTAGTATACTGTATTGGACAGAAGAGGAGCTACCGTTCTTGTCAGTTTCCTAAGCAGAGTTGAACTAGATATGGCCCGTGTGTGTAGGAAGCACAGTTCTTTTGTTCTGAGCAAGCTCACTGTTCGGACCCCATAGGAAACAGAGTAGAGTAGAAGACTGCTCTTTTCTCAAAAGCAGAGTGTGTTTCGTGTAAGGCGAGCTAGCGTTTGTTTCCAGTCCTAAATGGAGTTGAATCACATCCAGTTTTTGGTCCTACGAGCAAGAGTTGTTTTCTGGTAATAAAGTCACTATTGCGCTCCCATTGCCATACACAGTGCAAATAGCACTCGCATCTGTTCCCAGCAAGTACAGTGTATTGGACTGAAGCAGAGCTACTGTTCTTGTCAGTTTCCTAAGCAGAGTTGAACTAGATATGGCCCATGTGTTTAGGAAGCACAGTTCTTTTGTTCTGAGCAAGCTCACTATTCGGACCCCATAGGAAACACAGTAGAGTAGAAGTGTGCTCTTTTCTCAAAATCAGAGTGTCTTTCTTGTAAGGCGAGCTAGTGTTTGTTTCCCAGTCAGAAAAGGAGTTGAATCCCATGCAGTTTCTGGTCCTATGAGCGAGAGTTGTTTTCTGATAAGAAGAGACACTATTGTGCTCCTATTGCCATACACAGTGCAAATAGCACTCGCGTCTGTTCCCAGCAAGTACAGTGTATTGGACTGAAGCGGAGCTACTGTTCTTGTCAGTTTCCTAAGCAGAGTTGAACTAGATATGGCCCATGTGTGTAGGAAGCACAGTTCTTTTGTTCTGAGCAAGCTCACTGTTCCTACCCCATAGGATACACAGTCGAGTAGAAGAGTGCTCTTTTTTCAAAAGCAGAGTGTGTTTCTTGTTAGGCGAGCTAGCATTTGTTTCCCAGTCCTAAATGGAGTTGAATCACATGCAGATTCTTGTCCGACGAGCAAGAGTTGTTTTCTGGTAAGAAGAGTCACTATTGCGCCTCCATTGTCATACACAGGGCAAATAGCACTGGCGTCTGTTCCCAGCATGTACAGTGTATTGGACTGAGCAGGAGCTACTGTTCTTTTCAGTTTCCTAAGCAGAATTGAACTAGATATGGCAGTATTTGTAGGAAGCACAGTTCTTTTCTTCTGAGCAAGCTCACTCTTCTGGCCCTATAAGAAACACAGTACAGTAGAAGAGTGCTCTTTTCTCAAAAGCAGAGTGTGTTTCTTGTAAGGTGAGCTAGCGTTTGTTTCCCAGTCAGAAATGGAATTGAATCCCATGCAGTTTCTGGTCCTACGAGCAAGAGGTGTTTTCTGGTAAGGAAAGTCACTATTGCGCTCCCATTTCCATACACAGTGCAAATAGCACTCGCGTCTGTTCCCAGCAAGTACAGTGTATTGGACTGAAGCGGAGCTACTGTTCTTGTCAGTTTCGTAAGCAGAGATGAACTAGATGTGGCCCGCGTGTGTAAGAAGCACAGTTCTTTTGTTCTGAGCAAGCTCACTGTTCAGACCCCCTAGGAAATACAGTAGAGTAGAAGAGTGCTCTTTTCTCCAAAGCAGAGTGTGTTTCTTGTAAGGCAAGCTAGCATTTGTTTCCCAGTCCTAAATGGAGTTGAATCACATGCAGTTTTTGGTCCTCCGACCAAGAGTTGTTTTCTGGTAAGGAAAGTCACTATTGTGCTCCCATTTCCATACACAGTGCAAATAGCACTCGCGTCTCTTCCCAGCAATTACAGTGTATTGGACTGAAGCGGAGCTACTGTTCTTGTCAGTTTCCTAAGCAGAGTTGAACTAGATATGGCCCCTGTGTGTAGGAAGCACAGTTCTTTTGTTCTGAGCAAGCTCACTGTTCGGACCCCATAGGAAACACAGTAGAGTAGAAGAGTGCTCTTTTCTCCAAAGCAGAGTGTGTTTCTTGTAAGGCGAGCTACCGTTTGTTTCCCAGTCCTAAATGGAGTTGAATCACATGCAGTTTTTGGTCCTATGAGCAAGAGTTGTTTTCTGGTAATAAAGTCACTGTTGCGCTCCCATTGCCATACACAGTGTAAATAGCACTCGCATCTGTTCCCAGCAAGTACAGTGTATTGGACTGAAGCGGAGCTACTGTTCTTCTCAGTTTGCTAAGCAGAGTTGAACTAGATATGGCCCCTGTGTGTAGGAAGCACAGTTCTTTTGTTCTGAGCAAGCTCACTATTCGGACCCCATAGGAAACACAGTAGAGTAGAAGAGTGCTCTTTTCTCAAAAGCAGAGTGTGTTTCTTGTAAGGCGAGCTAGTGTTTGTTTCCCAGTCAGAAATGGAGTTGAATCCCATGCAGTTTCTGGTCCTACGAGCAAGAGGTGTTTTCTTGTAAGGAAAGTCACTATTGCGCTCCCATTTCCATACACAGTGCAAATAGCACTCGCGTCTGTTCCCAGCAAGTACAGTGTATTGGACTGAAGCGGAGCTACTGTTCTTGTCAGTTTCCTAAGCAGAGATGAACTAGATAAGGCCCGTGTGTGTAGGAAGCACAGTACTTTTATTCTGAGCAAGCTCACTGTTCAGACCCCCTAGAAAACACAGTAGAGTAGAAGAGTGCTCTTTTCTCAAAAGCAGAGTGTGTTTTTTGTAAGGCGAGATAGCGTTTGTTTCCCAGTCCTAAATGGAGTTGAATCACATGCAGATTCTTGTCCTACGACCAAGAGTTGTTTTCTGGTAAGGAAAGTCACTATTGCGCTCCCATTTACATACACAGTGCAAATAGCACTCGTGTCTGTTCCCAGCAAGTACAGTGTATTGGACTGAAGCGTAGCTACTGTTCTTGTCAGTTTCCTAAGCAGAGTTGAACTAGATATGGCCCCTGTGTGTAGGAAGCACAGTTCTTTTGTTCTGAGCAAGCTCACTATTTGGACCCCATAGGAAAAACAGTAAAGTAGAAGAGTGCTCTTTTCTCAAAATCAGAGTGTCTTTCTTGTAAGGCGAGCTAGTGTTTGTTTCCCAGTCAGAAATGGAGTTGAATCCCATGCAGTTTCTAGTCCTATGAGCAAGAGTTGTTTTCTGATAAGAAGGGTCACGATTGTGCTCCTATTGCCATACACAGTGCAAATAGCACTTGCCTCTATTCCCAGCAAGTACAGTGTATTGGACTGAAGAGGAGCTACTGTTCTTGTCAGTTTCCTAAGCAGAGTTGAACCTCATATGGTCCGTGTGTGTAGGAAGCACAGTTCTTTTGTTCTGAGCAAGCTCACTGTTCGGACCCCATAGGAAACACAGTAGTGTAGTCAAGTGCTCTTTTCTCAAAAGCAGAGTGTGTTTCTTGTAAGGCGAGCTAGCATTTGTTTCCCGTCCTAAATGGAGCTGAATCACATGCAGTTTCTGGTCCTACGAGCAAGAGTTGTTTTCTGGTAAGGAAAGTCATTATTGTGCTCCCATTGCCATACACAGTGCAAATAGCACTCGCGTCTGTTCCCAGGAAGTACAGTGTATTGGACTGAAGAGGAGCTACTGTTCTTGTCAGTTTCCTAAGCAGAGTTGAACTAGATATGGCCCGTGTGTATAGGAAGCACAGTTCTTTTGTTCTGAGCAAGCTCAATGTTCGGACCCCAAGGGAAACACAGTAGAGTAGAAGACTGCTCTTTTTTCAAAAGCAGAGTGTGTTTCTTGTAAGGCGAGCTAGCGTTTGTTTCCCAGTCCTAAATGGAGTTGAATCACATGCAGTTTTTGTTCCTACGAGCAAGAGTTGTTTTCTGTTAATAAAGTCACTCTTGCGCTCCAATTGCCATACACAGTGTAAATAGCACTTGCGTCTCTTCCCAGCAAGTACAGTGTATTGGACTGAAGCGGAGCTACTGTTCTTGTCAGTTTCCTAAGCAGAGTTGAACTAGATATGGCCCCTGTGTGTAGGAAGCACAGTTCTTTTTTTCTGAGCAAGCTCACTGTTCGGACCCCATAGGATACACAGTAGAGTAGAAGAGTGCTCTTTTCTCAAAAGCAGAGTGTCTTTCTTGTTAGGGGAGATAGCGTTTGTTTCCCAGTCCTAAATGGAGTTGAATCACATGCAGTTTCTTGTCCTACGAGCAAGAGTTGTTTTCTGGTAATAAGAGTCACTATTGCGCTCCCATTGTCATACAAAGGGCAAATAGCACTGGCGTCTGTTCCCAGCATGTACAGTGTATTGGACTGAACAGGAGCTACTGTTCTTTTCAGTTTCCTAAGCAGAATTGAACTAGATATGGCAGTATTTGGATGAAGCACAGTTCTTTTGTTCTGAGCAAGCTCACTATTCTGGCCCTATAGGAAACACAGTAGAGTAGAAGAGTGCTCTTTTCTCAAAAGAAGAGTGTGTTTTTTGTAAGGCGACCTAGCGTTTGTTTCCCAGTCCTAAATGGAGTTGAATCACATGCAGTTTTTGGTCCTACGACCAAGAGTTGTTTTCTGGTAAGGAAAGTCACTATTGTGCTCCCATTGTCATACACAGGGCAAATAGCTCTGGCATCTGTTCACAGCATGTACAGTGTATTGGACTGAACAGGAGCTACTGTTCTTTTCAGTTTCCTAAGCAGAATTGAACTAGATATGGCAGTATTTGTAGGAAGCACAGTTCTTTTGTTCTGAGCAATCTCACTCTTCTGGCCCTATAGTAAACACAGTAGAGTAGAAGAGTGCTCTTTTCTCAAAAGCACAGTGTGTTTCTTGTAAGGCGAGCTAGCGTTTGTTTCCCAGTCCTAAATGAAGTTGAATCACATGCAGTTTTTGGTCCTAGAAGCAAGAGTTATTTTCTGGTAAGGAAAGTCACTATTGTGCTCCCATTGCCATACACAGTGCAAATAGCACTCGCATCTGTTCCCAGCAAGTACAGTGTATTGGACTGAAGCGGAGCTACTGTTCTTGTCAGTTTCCTAAGCAGAGTTGAACTAGATATGGCCCGTGTGAGTAGGAAGCACAGTTCTTTTGTTCTGAGCAAGCTCACTATTACGACCCCATAGGAAACACAGTAGAGTAGAAGAGTGCTCTTTTCTCAAAAGCAGAGTGTGTTTCTTGTAAGGCGAGCTAGTGTTTGTTTCCCAGTCAGACATGGAGTTGAATCCCATGCAGTTTCTGGTCCTAGGAGCAAGAGCTGTTCTCTGGTAAGGAAAGTCACTATTGCGCTCCCATTTCCATACACAGTACAAATAGCACTGGCGTCTGTTCCCAGCAAGTACAGTGTATTGGACTGAAGCGGAGCTACTGTTCTTGTCAGTTTTCTAAGCAGAGATGAACTAGATATGGCCCGTGTGTGTAGGAAGCACAGTTCTTTTGTTCTGAGCAAGCTCACTGTTCAGAGTTCCTAGGAAACACAGTAGAGTAGAAGAGTGCTCTTTTCTCAAAAGCAGAGTGTGTTTTTTGTAAGGCGAGCTAGCGTTTGTTTCCCAGTTTTAAATGGATTTGAATCACATGCAGTTTTTTGTCCTACGAGCAAGTGGTGTTTTCTGGTAAGGAAAGTCACTATTGCGCTCCCATTTACATACACAGTGCAAATAGCACTCGCGTCTGTTCCCAGCAAGTACAGTGTATTGGACTGAAGTGTAGCTACTGTTCTTGTCAGTTTCCTAAGCAGAGTTGAACTAGATATGGCCCCTGTGTGTAGGAAGCACAGTTCTTTTTTTCTGAGCAAGCTAGCTATTTGGACCCCATAGGAAACACAGTAGAGTAGAAGAGTGCTCTTTTCTCAAAGCAGAGTGTGCTTCTTGTAAGGAGAGCTAGCGTTTGTTTCTCAGTCCTAAATGGAGTTGAATCACATCCAGTTTTTGGTCCTACGAGCAAGAGTTGTTTTCTGGTAAGAAGAGTCACTATTGTGCTCCCATTGTCATACAAAGGGCAAATAGCCCTGGCGTCTGTTCCCAGCATGTACAGTGTATTGGACTGAAGAGGAGCTACTGTTCTTGTCAGTTTCCTAATCAGAGTATAACTAGATATGGCCCCTGTGTGTAGGAAGCACAGTTCTTTTGTTCTGAGCAAGCTCACTGTTCTGGCCCTATAGGAAACACAGTAGAGTAGAAGAGTGCTCTTTTCTTAAAAGCAGAGT
Organism: Peromyscus eremicus; assembly: GCF_949786415.1. Taxonomy (NCBI): domain Eukaryota; kingdom Metazoa; phylum Chordata; class Mammalia; order Rodentia; family Cricetidae; genus Peromyscus; species Peromyscus eremicus. Next base: position 99,788 of record NW_026735062.1, read on the forward strand.
GTGTTTTTTGTAAGGCGATCTAGCGTTTGTTTCCCAGTCGTAAATGGAGTTGAATCACATGCAGTTTTTGGTCCTACAAGAGTTGTTTTCTGGTAAGGAAAGTCACTATTGCGCTCCCATTAACATACACAGTGCAAATAGCACTCGCGTCTGTTCCCAGCAAGTACAGTGTAGTGGACTGAAGCGGAGCTACTGTTCTTGTCAGTTTCCTAAGCAGAGTTGAACGAGATATGTCCCGTGTGTGTAGGAATCACAGTTCTTTTGTTCTGAGCAAGGTCACTGTTCGGACCCCATAGGAAACACATTAGATTAGAAGATTGCTCTTTTCTCAAAAGCAGAGTGTGTTTCTTGTAAGGCGAGCTAGCGTTTGTTTCCCAGTCCTAAATGGAGTTGAATCACATCCAGTTTTTGGTCCTACGAGCAAGAGTTGTTTTCTGGTAAGGAAAGTCACTATTGCGCTCCCAGTGCCATACACAGTGCAAATAGCACTCCCGTCTGTTCCCAGCAAGTACAGTGTATTGGACTGAAGAGGAGCTACTGTTCTTGTCAGTTTCCAAAGCAGAGTTGAACTAGATATGGCCCGTGAGTGTACTAAGCCCATTTCTTTTGTTATGAGCAAGCTCAATGTTCGGGACCCATACGAAACACAGTAGAGTAGAAGACTGCTTTTTTCTCAAAAGCAGAGTGTGTTTCTTGTAAAGCGAGCTAGTGTTTGTTTCCCAGTCAGAAATGGAGTTGAATCCCATGCAGTTTCTGGTCCTACGAGCAAGAGGTGTTTTATGGTAAGGAAAGTCACTATTGCGCTCCCATTTCCATACACAGTGCAAATAGCACTCGCGTCTGTTCTTAGCAAGTACAGTGTATTGGACTGAAGAGGAGCTACTGTTCTTGTCAGTTTCCTAAGCAGAGATGAACTAGATATAGCCCGTGTGTGTAGGAAGCACAGTTCTTTTGTTCTGAGCAAGCTCACTGGTCAGAACCTCTAGGAAACACAGTAGATTAGAAGAGTGCTCTTTTCTCAAACGCAGAGTGTGTTTTATGTAAGGCGAGATAGCGATGTTTCCCAGTCCTAAATGGAGTTGAATCTCATGCAGTTTTTGGTCCTACGACCAAGAGTTGTTTTCTGGTAAGGAAAGTCACTATTGCGCTCCCATTTCCATACACAGTGCAAATAGCACTCACGTCTGTTCCCAGCAAGTACAGTGTATTGGACTGAAGCGTAGCTACTGTTCTTGTCAGTTTCCTAAGCAGAGTTGAACTAGATATGGCCCGTGTGTGTAGGAAGCACAGTTCCTTTGTTCTGAGCAAGCTCAATGTTCGGACCCCATATGAACCACAGTAGAATAGAAGACTGCTCTTTTCTCAAAAGCAGAGTGTGTTTCTTGTAAGGCGAGCTAGCATTTGTTTCCCAGTCCTAAATGGAGTTGAATCACATGCAGTTTCTTGTCCTACGAGCAGGAGTTGTTTTCTGGTAAGAAGAGTCACAATTGCGCTCCCATTGTCACACAGGGCAAATAGCACTGGCGTCTATTACCAGCATGTACAGTGTATTGGACTGAAGAGGATCTACTGTTCTTTTCAGTTTCCTAAGCAGAATTGAACTAGATATGGCCGTATTTTTATGAAGCACAGTTCTTTTGTTCTGAGCAAATTCACTGTTCTGGGCCAATAGGAAACACACTAGAGTAGAAGAGTGCTCTTTAGTCAAAAGCAGAGTGTGTTTCTTGTAAGGCGAGCTAGCGTTTGTTTCCCAGTCCTAAATGGATTTGAATCACATGCAGTTTTTGGTCTTACCAGTAAGAGTTGTTTTCTGGTAAGGAAAGTCACTATTGTGCTCCCATTTACATACACAGTGCAAATAGCACTGGCATCTGTTCCAAGCAAGTACAGTGTATTGGACTGAAGCGGAGCTACTGTTCTTGTCAGTTTCCTAAGCAGACTTGAACTAGATATGGCCCCTGTGTGTAGGAAGCACAGTTCTTTTGTTCTGAGCAAGCTCACTGTTCGGACCCCATAGGAAACACAGTAGAGTAGAAGAGTGCTCTTTTGTCAAAAGCAGTGTGTGTTTCTTGTAAGGCCTGCTAGCGTTTGTTTCCCAGTTCTAAATGGAGTTGAATCACATGCAGTTTCTGTTCCTATGAGCAAGAATTGTTTTCTGAGAAGAAGAGTCACTATTGTGCTCCCATTGCCATACACAGTGCAAAAAGCACTCGCGTTTGTTCCCAGCAAGTACAGTGTATTGGACTGAAGAGGAGCTACTGTTCATGTCAGTTTCCTAAGCAGAGTTGAACTAGATATGGCCCCTGTGTGTAGGAAGCACAGTTCTTTTGTTCTGAGCAAGCTCACTGTTCAGACACCATAGGAAACACAGTAGAGTAGAAGAGTGCTCTTTTCTCAAAAGCAGAGTGCGTTTCTTGTAAGGTGAGCTAGCGTTTGTTTCCCAATCGTAAATGTAGATAAATCACATGCAGTTTCTGGTCCTACGAGCAGGAGTTGTTTTCTGGTAAGAAGAGTCACTATTGCGCTCCCATTGTCATACACAGGGCAATTAGCACTGGCGTCTGTTCCCAGCATGTAGAGTGTATTGGACTGAAGAGGATCTACTGTTCTTGTCAGTTTCCTAAGTAGAATTGAACTAGATATGGCCGTGTGCATAGCAAGCACAGTTCTTTTGTTCTGAGCAAGCTCACTGTTCTGGCCCTATAAGAAACAAGAAGAGTGATGGTTTCGAAAAAGCAGAGTATCTCTCTTATAAGACGAACTAGCGTTTGTTTCCCAGTCCTAAATGGAGTTGAATCACATGCAGTTTCTGGTCCTACGAGCAAGAGTTGTTTTCTAGTAAGGAAAGTCACTATTGAGATCCCATTGCCATACACAGTGCAAATAGCACTCGCGTCTGCTCCCAGCAAGTGCAGTGTATTGGACTGAAGAAGAGCTACTGTTCTTGTCAGTTTCCTAAGCAGAGTTGAACTAGATATGGCCCGTGTGTGGAGGAAGCACAGTTCTTTGTTCTGAGCAAGCTCACTGTTCGGACACCATAGGAAACACAGTAGAGTAGAAGAGTGGTCTTTTCTCAAAAGCAGAGTATGTTTCTTGTAAGGCGATCTAGCGTTTGTTTCCCAATCCTAAATGGAGTTGAATCACATGCAGTTTCTTGTCCTACGAGTAAGAGATGTTTTCTGGTAAGAAGAGTCACTATTGCGCTACCATTGTCATACACAGGGCAAATAGCACTGGCGTCTGCTCCCAGCATGTACAGTGTATTGGACTGAAGAGCATCTACTGTTCTTGTCAGTTTCCTAAGTAGAGTTGAACTAGATATGGCCCGTGTGTGCTAGGAAGCACAGTTTTTTTGTTCTGAGAATGCTCACTGTTCTGGCCTTATAGGAAAGACATTAGAGTAGAAGAGTGCTCCTTTCTCAAAAGCAGAGTGTGTTTCTTGTAAGTCAAGCTAGCGTTTGTTTCCCAGTTCTAAATGGAGTTGAATCACATGCAATTTCTGGTCCTACGAGCAAGAGTTGTTTTCTGGTAAGAAGAGTCACTATTGCGCTCCCATTGTCATAAACGGAGCAAATAGCAGTGGCATCTGTGTACAGATGTATTGGACTGAAGAGGATCTGCTGTTCTTGTCAGTTTCCTAAGCATAATTGAACTAGATATGGCCCGTGTGTGTAGGAAGCACAGTTCTTTTGTTCTGAGCAAGCTCACTGTTCGGACACCATAGGAAACACAGTAGAGTAGAGGAGTGCTCTTTTCTCAAAAGCAGAGTGTGTTTCTTGTAAGGTGAGCTAGTGTTTTTTTCCCAATCAGAAATGGAGTTGAATCCCATGCAGTTTCTGGTCCTATGAGCAAGAGGTGTTTTCTGATAAGAAGAGTCACTATTGCACTCCTATTGCCATACACAGTGCAAATAGCACGCGCGTCTGTTCCCAGCTAGTACAGTGTATTGGACTGAAGAGGAGCTACCGTTCTTGTCAGTTTCCTAATTAGAGTTGAACTAGATATGGCCCGTGTGTGTAGGAAGCACAGTTCTTTTTTTCTGAGGAAGCTAACTGTTCGGACACCATAGGAAACACAGTAGAGTAGAAGAGTGCTCTTTTCTCAAAAGCAGAGTATGTTTCTTGTAAGGCAAGCTAGAGTTTGTTTCCCACTCCTAAATGGAGTTGAGTCACCACCAGTTTTTGGTCCTACGAGCAAGAGTTGTTTTCTGGTAAGGAAAGTCACTATTGTGGTCCCAATGCCATACACAGTGCAAATAGCACTCGCGTCTCCTCCCAGCAAGAACAGTGTGTTGGACTGAAGAGGAGCTACTGTTCTTGTCAGTTTCCTAAGCAGAGTTGAACTAGATATGGCCCGTGTGTGGAGGAAGCACAGTTCTTTTGTTCTGAGCAAGCTCACTGTTCGGACACCATAGGAAACACAGTAGAGTAGAAGAGTGGTCTTTTCTCAAAAGCAGAGTATGTTTCTTGTAAGGCGATCTAGCGTTTGTTTCCCAATCCTAAATGGAGTTGAATCACATGCAGTTTCTTGTCCTACGAGTAAGAGATGTTTTCTGGTAAGAAGAGTCACTATTGCGCTACCATTGTCATACACAGGGCAAATAGCACTGGCGTCTGCTCCCAGCATGTACAGTGTATTGGACAGAAGAGCATCTACTGTTCTTGTCAGTTTCCTAAGCAGAGTTGAACTAGATATGGCCCGTGTGTGCTAGGAAGCACAGTTCTTTTGTTCTGAGAATGCTCACTGTTCTGGCCTTATAGGAAAGACATTAGAGTAGAAGAGTGCTCCTTTCTCAAAAGCAGAGTGTGTTTCTTGTAAGTCAAGCTAGCGTTTGTTTCCCAGTTCTAAATGGAGTTGAATCACATGCAATTTCTGGTCCTACGAGCAAGAGTTGTTTTCTGGTAAGAAGAGTCACTATTGCGCTCCCATTGTCATAAACGGGGCAAATAGCAGTGGCATCTGTGTACAGATGTATTGGACTGAAGAGGATCTGCTGTTCTTGTCAGTTTCCTAAGCATAATTGAACTAGATATGGCCCGTGTGTGTAGGAAGCACAGTTCTTTTGTTCTGAGCAAGCTCACTGTTCGGACACCATAGGAAACACAGTAGAGTAGAGGAGTGCTCTTTTCTCAAAAGCAGAGTGTGTTTCTTGTAAGGTGAGCTAGTGTTTTTTTCCCAATCAGAAATGGAGTTGAATCCCATGCAGTTTCTGGTCCTACGAGCAAGAGGTGTTTTCTGATAAGAAGAGTCACTATTGCACTCCTATTGCCATACACAGTGCAAATAGCATGTGCGTCTGTTCCCAGCTAGTACAGTGTATTGGACTGAAGAGGAGCTACCGTTCTTGTCAGTTTCCTAATTAGAGTTGAACTAGATATGGCCTGTGTGTGTAGGAAGCACAGTTCTTTTTTTCTGAGCAAGCTAACTGTTCAGACACCATAGGAAACACAGTAGAGTAGAAGAGTGCTCTTTTCTCAAAAGCAGAGTATGTTTCTTGTAAGGCAAGCTAGAGTTTGTTTCCCACTCCTAAATGGAGTTGAGTCACCACCAGTTTTTGGTCCTACGAGCAAGAGTTGTTTTCTGGTAAGGAAAGTCACTATTGTGGTCCCAATGCCATACACAGTGCAAATAGCACTCGCGTCTGTTCCCAGCAAGAACAGTGTGTTGGACTGAAGAGGAGCTACTGTTCTTGTCAGTTTCCTAAGCAGAGTTGAACTAGATATGGCCAGTGTATGTAGGAAGCACAGTTCTTTTGTTCTGAGCAAGCTCACTGTTGGGACCCCATAGGAAAGACAGTAGAGTAGAAGAGTGCTCTTTTCTCAAAAGCAGAGTGTGTTTCTTGTAAGGCGAGCTAGCGTTTGTTTCCCAGTCATAAATGGAGTTGAATCACATGCAGTTTCTTGTCCTACGAGCAAGAGTTGTTTTCTGGTAAGAAGAGTCACTATTGCGCTCCCCTTGTCATACACAGGGCAAATAGCACTGGCGTCTGTTCCCAGCATGTACAGTGTATTGGACTGAAGAGGATCTACTGTTCTTGTCAGTTTCCTAAGCAGAATTTAACTAGATATGGCCGTATTTGTAGGAAGCACAGTTCTTTTGTTCTGAGCAAACTCACTGTTCTGGCCATATAGGAAACACAGTAGAGTAGAAGAGTGCTCTTTTCTCAAAAGCAGAGTGTGTTTCCTGTAAGGTGAGCTAGCGTTTGTTTCCGAATCCTAAATGGGGTTGAATTACATGCAGTTTTTGGTCCTACGAGCAAGAGTTGTTTTCTGGTAAGGAAAGTCATTATTGCGCTCCATTGCCATACACAGTGCAAATAGCACTCGTGTCTGTTCCCAGCAAGTACAGTGAATTGGACTGAAGCGGAGCTAATGTTCTTGTCAGTTTCCTAAGCAGAGTTGAACTAGATATGGCCCGTGTTTGTAGGAAGCACAGTTGTTTGGTTCTGAGCAAGGTCACTGTTCGGAACCCATAGGAAACACAGTCGAGTAGAAGACTGCTCTTTTCTCAAAATCAGAGTGTCTTTCTTGTAAGGCGAGCTAGCGTTTGTTTCCCATTCCTAAATGGAGTTGAATTACATCCAGTTTTTGGTCCTATGAGCAAGAGTTGTTTTCTGGTAAGGAAACTCACTATTGTGCTCCCATTGCCATACACAGTGCAAATAGCACTCGCGTCTGTTCCCAGCAAGTACAGTGTATTGGACTGAAAAGGAGCTACTGTTCTTGTCAGTTTCCTAAGCAGAGTTGAACTAGATATGGCCCGTGTGTGGAGGCAGCACAGTTCTGTTGTTCTGAGCAAGCTCACTGTTCGGTCCCCATAGGATACACAGTAGAGTAGAAGAGTGCTCTTTTCTCAAAAGCAGAGTGTGTTTCTTGTAAGGCGAGCTAGCGTTTGTTTCCCAGTCCTAAATGGAGTTGAATCCCATGCAGTTTCTTGTCCTACGAGTAAGAGATGTTTTCTGGTAAGAAGAGTCACTATTGCGCTACCATTGTCATACACAGGGCAAATAGCACTGGCGTCTGCTCCCAGCATGTACAGTGTATTGGACTGAAGAGCATCTACTGTTCTTGTCAGTTTCCTAAGCAGAGTTGAACTAGATATGGCCCGTGTGTGCTAGGAAGCACAGTTCTTTTGTTCTGAGAATGCTCACTGTTCTGGCCTTATAGGAAAGACATTAGAGTAGAAGAGTGCTCCTTTCTCAAAAGCAGAGTGTGTTTCTTGTAAGTCAAGCTAGCGTTTGTTTCCCAGTTCTAAATGGAGTTGAATCACATGCAATTTCTGGTCCTACGAGCAAGAGTTGTTTTCTGGTAAGAAGAGTCACTATTGCGCTCCCATTGTCATAAACGGGGCAAATAGCAGTGGCATCTGTGTACAGATGTATTGGACTGAAGAGGATCTGCTGTTCTTGTCAGTTTCCTAAGCATAATTGAACAAGATATGGCTCGTGTGTGTAGGAAGCACAGTTCTTTTGTTCTGAGCAAGCTCACTGTTCGGACACCATAGGAAACACAGTAGAGTAGAGGAGTGCTCTTTTCTCAAAAGCAGAGTGTGTTTCTTGTAAGGTGAGCTAGTGTTCTTTTCCCAATCAGAAATGGAGTTGAATCCCATGCAGTTTCTGGTCCTACGAGCAAGAGGTGTTTTCTGATAAGAAGAGTCACTATTGCACTCCTATTGCCATACACAGAGCAAATAGCACGCGCGTCTGTTCCCAGCTAGTACAGTGTATTGGACTGAAGAGGAGCTACCGTTCTTGTCAGTTTCCTAATTAGAGTTGAACTAGATATGGCCCGTGTGTGTAGGAAGCACAGTTCTTTTTTTCTGAGCAAGCTAACTGTTCGGACACCATAGGAAACACAGCAGAGTAGAAGAGTGCTCTTTTCTCAAAAGCAGAGTATGTTTCTTGTAAGGCAAGCTAGAGTTTGTTTCCCACTCCTAAATGGAGTTGAGTCACCACCAGTTTTTGGTCCTACGAGCAAGAGTTGTTTTCTGGTAAGGAAAGTCACTATTGTGGTCCCAATGCCATACACAGTGCAAATAGCACTCGCGTCTGTTCCCAGCAAGAACAGTGTGTTGGACTGAAGAGGAGCTACTGTTCTTGTCAGTTTCCTAAGCAGAGTTGAACTAGATATGGCCAGTGTATGTAGGAAGCACAGTTCTTTTGTTCTGAGCAAGCTCACTGTTGGGACCCCATAGGAAAGACAGTAGAGTAGAAGAGTGCTCTTTTCTCAAAAGCAGAGTGTGTTTCTTGTAAGGCGAGCTAGCGTTTGTTTCCCAGTCATAAATGGAGTTGAATCACATGCAGTTTCTTGTCCTACGAGCAAGAGTTGTTTTCTGGTAAGAAGAGTCACTATTGCGCTCCCCTTGTCATACACAGGGCAAATAGCACTGGCGTCTGTTCCCAGCATGTACAGTGTATTGGACTGAAGAGGATCTACTGTTCTTGTCAGTTTCCTAAGCAGAATTTAACTAGATATGGCCGTATTTGTAGGAAGCACAGTTCTTTTGTTCTGAGCAAACTCACTGTTCTGGCCATATAGGAAACACAGTAGAGTAGAAGCGTGCTCTTTTCTCAAAAGCAGAGTGTGTTTCCTGTAAGGTGAGCTAGAGTTTGTTTCCGAGTCCTAAATGGGGTTGAATTACATGCAGTTTTTGGTCCTACGAGCAAGAGTTGTTTTCTGGTAAGGAAAGTCATTATTGCGCTCCATTGCCATACACAGTGCAAATAGCACTCGTGTCTGTTCCCAGCAAGTACAGTGAATTGGACTGAAGCGGAGCTAATGTTCTTGTCAGTTTCCTAAGCAGAGTTGAACTAGATATGGCCCGTGTTTGTAGGAAGCACAGTTGTTTGGTTCTGAGCAAGGTCACTGTTCGGAACCCATAGGAAACACAGTCGAGTAGAAGACTGCTCTTTTCTCAAAATCAGAGTGTCTTTCTTGTAAGGCGAGCTAGCGTTTGTTTCCCATTCCTAAATGGAGTTGAATTACATCCAGTTTTTGGTCCTATGAGCAAGAGTTGTTTTCGGGTAAGGAAAGTCACTATTGTGCTCCCATTGCCATACACAGTGCAAATAGCACTCGCGTCTGTTCCCAGCAAGTACAGTGTATTGGACTGAAAAGGAGCTACTGTTCTTGTCAGTTTCCTAAGCAGAGTTGAACTAGATATGGCCCATGTGTGGAGGCAGCACAGTTCTGTTGTTCTGAGCAAGCTCACTGTTCGGTCCCCATAGGATACACAGTAGAGTAGAAGAGTGCTCTTTTCTCAAAAGCAGAGTGTGTTTCTTGTAAGGCGAGCTAGCGTTTGTTTCCCAGTCCTAAATGGAGTTGAATCCCATGCAGTTTCTTGTCCTACAAGCAAGAGTTGTTTTCTGGTAAGAAGAGTCACTATTGCGCTCCCATTGTCATACACAGGGCAAATAGCACTTGCGTCTGTTCCCAGCATGTACAGTGTACTGGACTGAAGAGGATCTACTGTTCTTGTCAGTTTCCTAAGCAGAATTGAACTAGATATGGCCGTATTTGTAGAAAGCACAGTTCTTTCTTCTGAGCAAACTCACTGTTCTGGCCCTATAGGAAACACAGTAGAGTAGAAGAGTGCTCTTTTCTCAAAAGCAGAGTGTGTTTCTTGTAGGGCGAGCTAGCGTTTATTTCCCAGTCCTAAATGGAGTTGAATCACATGCAGTTTTTGGTTCTATGAGCAAGAGTTGTTTTCTGGTAAGGAAAGTGTCTATTGTGCTCCCATTTCCATACACAGTGCAAATAGCACTCGCTTCTCTTCCCAGCAAGTACAGTGTATTGGACTGAAGCGGAGCTACTGTTCTTGTCAGTTTCCTAAGCAGAGTTGAACTAGATATGGCCCCTGTGTGTAGGAAGCACAGTTCTTTTGTTCTGAGAATGCTCACTGTTCTGGCACTATAGGAAACACAGTAGAGTAGAAGAGTGCTCTTTTCTCAAAAGCAGAGTGTGTTTCTTGTAAGGCGAGCTAGCGTTTGTTTCCCAATCCTAAATGGAGATGAATCACATGCAGTTTCTGTTCCTACGAGCAAGAGTTGTTTTCTGGTAAGAAGAGTCACTATTGCGCTCCCAATGTGGTAATAGGGCAAATAGCACTGGCGTCTGTTCCCAGCATGTACAGTGTATTGGACTGAAGAGGATCTACTGTTCTTGTCAGTTTCCTAAGCTGAATTGAACTAGATATGGCCGTGTGTGTAGGAAGCACAGTTCTTTGGTTCTGAGCAAGCTCACTGTTCTGGCCCTATAGGAAACAAAGTAAAGTAGAAGAGTGATGTTTTCGAAAAAGCAGAGTGTGTTTCTTTTTTTCTTTTTTCTTTTTTTTTTTTTTTTTTTTTGGTTTTTCGAGACAGGGTTTCTCTGTGTAGTTTTGCACCTTTCCTGGAACTCACTTTGGAGACCAGGCTGGCCTCGAACTCACAGAGATCCACCTGCCTCTGCCTCCCAAGTGCTGGGACTAAAGGCATGCGCCACCACTGCCTGGCAGAGTGTGTTTCTTGTAAGGCGAGCTAGCTTTTGTTTCCCAGTCCTGAATGGAGTTGAATCACATGCAGTTTCTTGTCCTACGAGCAAGAGTAGTTTTCTGTTAAGAAGAGTCCCTATTGCGCTCCCATTATCATACACAGGGCAAATAGCACTGTCGTCGTTTCCCAGCATGTACAGTGTATTGGACTGAAGAGGATCTACTGTTCTTGTCAGTTTCCTAAGCAGAATTGAACTAGATAAGGCGGTATTTGCAGGAAGCACAGTTCTTTTGTTCTGAGCAAACTCACTGTTCTGGCCCTATAGGAAACAAAGTAGAGTAGAAGAGTCCTCTTTTCTCAAAAGCAGAGTGTGTTTCTTGTAAGGTGAGCTAGCGTTTGTTTCCCAGTCCTAAATGGAGTTGAATCACATGCAGTTTTTGGTCCTACGAGCAAGAGTTGTTTTCTGGTAAGGAAAGTCACTATTGCGCTCCCATTCGCATACACAGTGCAAATAGCATCGCGTCTGTTCCCAGCAATTACAGTGAATTGGACTGAAGAAGAGAAACTGTTCTTGTCAGTTTCCTAAGCGGAGTTGAACTAGATATGGCCCGTGTTTGTAGGAAGCACAGTTCTTTTGTTCTGAGCAAGCTCACTCTTCGGACCCCATAGGAAACACAGTAGAGTAGAAGAGTGCTCTTTTCTCAAAAGCAGAGTGTGTTTCTTGTAAGTCGAGCTAGCATTTGTTTCCCAGTAATAAATGGAGTTGAATCACATGAAGTTTTTTGTACTACGAGCAAGAGTTGTTTTCTGGTAAGAAAAGTCACTATTGTGCTCCCATTGTCATACACAGGGCAAATAGCACTGGGGTAGTTCCCAGCAAGTACAGTGTATTGGACTGAAGCTGATCTACTGTTCATGTCAGTTTCCTAAGCATAGTTGAACTAGATATGGCCCCTGTTTGTAGGAGGCACATTTCTTTTGTTCTGAGCAAGCTCACTGTTCGGACCCCATAGAAAACTCAGTAGAGTAGAAGAGTGCTCTTTTGTCAAAAGCAGAGTGTGTTTCTTGTATTGCGAGCTAGCGTTTGTTTCCCAGTCCTAAATGGAGTTGAATCACATGCAGTTTCTTGTCCTACGAGCAAGAGTTGTTTTCTGGTAAGGAAAGTCACTATTGCACTCCCATTGTCATAAACAGGGCAAATAGCACTGGCATCTATTCCCAGCAAGCACAGTGTATTGGACTGAAGAGGATCTACTGTTCTTGTCAGTTTCCTAAGCATAATTGAACTAGATATGGCCTGTGTGTGTAGGAAGCACAGATCTTTTGTTCTGAGCAAGCTAACAGTTTTGGCCCTATAGGAAACACAGTAGAGTAGAAGAGTGATCATTTCTCAAAAGCAGAGTGTGTTTCTTGTAAGGCGAGCTAGCGTTTGTTTCCCAGTCCTAAATGGAGTTGAATCACATGCAGTTTTTGGTCCTACGAGCAAGAGTTGTTTTCTGGTAAGGATAGTCACTATTGTGCTCCCATTGGCATACACAGTGCAAATAGCACTCGCGTCTGTTCCCAGGAAGTACAGTGTATTGGACTGAAGAGGAGCTGCTGTTCTTGTCAGTTTCTTAAGCAGAGTTGAACTAGATATGGCCCTTGTTTGTAGGAAGCACAGTTCTTTTGTTCTGAGCAAACTCACTGTTCGGACCCCATAGGAAACACAGTAGAGTAGAAGACTGCTCTTTTCTCAAAAGCAGAGTGTGTTTCTTGTAAGGCGAGCTAGTGTTTGTTTCCCAGTCCTAAATGGAGTGGAATCACATGCAGTTTCTTGTCCTACAAGCAAGAGTTGTTTTCTGGTAAGAAGAGTCACTATTGCGCTCCCATTGTCATACACAGGGCAAATAGCACTGGCGTCTGTTCCCAGCAACTGCAGTGTATTGGACTGAAGCGGAGCTACTGTTCATGTCAGTTTCCTAAGCATAGTTGAACTAGATATGGCCCCTGTGTGTAGGAAGCACAGTTCTTTTGTTCTGAGCAAGCTCACTGTTCGGACCCCATAGGAAACACAGTAGAGTAGAAGAGTGCTCTTTTCTCAAAACCAGAGTGTGTTTCTTGTAAGGCGAGCTAGCATTTGTTTCCCAGTCCTAAATGGAGTTGAATCCCATGCAGTTTTTGGTCCTACGAGCAAGAGTTGTTTTCTGGTAAGGAAAGTCACTATTGTGCTCCCATTGCCATACACAGTGTAAATAGCACTCGCGTCTGTTCCCAGCAAGTACAGTGTATTGGACTGAAGCGGAGCTACTGTTCTTGTCAGTTTCCTAAGCAGAGTTTAACTAGATATGGCCCATGTGTATGGGAAGCACAGTTCTTTTGTTCTGAGCAAGCTCACTGTTCGGATCCCGTAGGATACACAGTAGAGTAGAAGAGTGCTCTTTCCTCAAAAGCAGAGTTTGTTCCTTCTAAGGCGAGCTAGCGTTTGTTTCCCAGTCCTAAATGGAGTTGAATCACATGCAGTTTCTTGTCCTAGGAGCAAGAGTTGTTTTCTGGTAAGAAGAGTCACTATTTGCTCCCATTGCCATACACAGTGCAAATAGCACTCGAGTCTCTTCCCAGCAAGTACAGTGTATTGGACTGAAGCGGAGCTACTGTTCTTGTCAGTTTCCTAAGCAGAGTTGAACTAGATATGGCCCATGTGTATAGGAAGCACAGTTCTTTTATTCTGAGCAAGCTCACTGTTCGGATTCCATAGGATACACAGTAGAGAAGAAGAGTGCTCTTTTCTCCAAAGCAGAGTGTGTTTCTTGTAAGGCGAGCTAGCATTTGTTTCCCAGTCCTAAATGGAGTTGAATCACATGCAGTTTCTTGTCTACGAGCAAGAGTTGTTTTCTGGTAAGAAGAGTCACTATTGCGCTCCCATTGTCATACACAGGGCAAATAGCACTGGCGTCTGTTCCCAGCATGTACAGTGTATTGGACTGAAGAGGACCTACTGTTCTTGTCACTTTCCTAAGCAGAATTGAACTAGATAAGGCGGTATTTGTAGGAAGCACAGTTCTTTTTTTCTGAGCAAACTCACTGTTCTGGCCCTATAGGAAACACAGTAGAGTAGAAGAGTGCTCTTTTCTCAAAAGCAGAGTGTGTTTCTTGTAAGGCGAGCTAGCGTTTGTTTCCCAGTCCTAAATGGAGTTGAATCACATGCAGTTTCTTGTCCTACGAGCAAGAGTTGTTTTCTGGTAAGGAAAGTCACTATTGTGTTCCCATTGGCATACAGTGCCAATAGCACTCGCGTCTGTTCCCAGGAAGTACAGTGTATTGGACTGAAGAGGAGCTACTGTTCTTGTCAGTTTCCTAAGCAGAGTTGAACTAGATATGGCCCCTGTGTGTAGTCAGCACAGTTCTTTTGTTCTGAGCAAGCTCACTGTTCGGACCCCATAGGAAACACAGTAGAGTAGAAGACTGCTCTTTTCTCAAAAGCAGAGTGTGTTTCTTGTAAGGCGAGCTAGTGTTTGTTTCCCAGTCCTAAATGGAGTGGAATCACATGCAGTTTCTTGTCCTACAAGCAAGAGTTGTTTTCTGGTAAGAAGAGTCACTATTGCGCTCCCATTGTCATACACAGGGCAAATAGCACTGGCGTCTGTTCCCAGCAACTACAGTGTATTGGACTGATGCGGACCTACTGTTCATGTCAGTTTCCTAAGCATAGTTGAACTAGATATGGCCCCTGTGTGTAGGAAGCACAGTTCTTTTGTTCTGAGCAAGCTCACTGTTCGGACCCCATAGGAAACACAGTAGAGTAGAAGAGTGCTCTTTTCTCAAAATCAGAGTGCGTTTCTTGTAAGGCGAGCTAGCATTTGTTTCCCAGTCCTAAATGGAGTTGAATCACATGCAGTTTCTTGTCCTACGAGCAAGAGTTGTTTTCTGGTAAGATGAGTCACTATTGTGCTCCCATTGCCATACACAGTGCAAATAGCACTCGCGTCTGTTCCCAGCAAGTACAGTGTATTGGACTGAAGCGGAGCTACTGTTCTTGTCAGTTTCCTAAGCAGAGTTTAACTAGATATGGCCCAGGTGTATGGGAAGCACAGTTCTTTTGTTCTGAGCAAGCTCACTGTTCGGATCCCGTAGGATACACAGTAGAGTAGAAGAGTGCTCTTTCCTCAAAAGCAGAGTTTGTTCCTTCTAAGGCGAGCTAGCGTTTGTTTCCCAGTCCTAAATGGAGTTGAATCACATGCAGTTTCTTGTCCTAGGAGCAAGAGTTGTTTTCTGGTAAGAAGAGTCACTATTGTGCTCCCATTGCCATACACAGTGCAAATAGCACTCGAGTCTCTTCCCAGCAAGTACAGTGTATTGGACTGAAGCGGAGCTACTGTTCTTGTCAGTTTCCTAAGCAGAGTTGAACTAGATATGGCCCATGTGTATAGGAAGCACAGTTCTTTTATTCTGAGCAAGCTCACTGTTCGGATTCCATAGGATACACAGTAGAGAAGAAGAGTGCTCTTTTCTCCAAAGCAGAGTGTGTTTCTTGTAAGGCGAGCTAGCATTTGTTTCCCAGTCCTAAATGGAGTTGAATCACATGCAGTTTCTTGTCTACGAGCAAGAGTTGTTTTCTGGTAAGAAGAGTCACTATTGCGCTCCCATTGTCATACACAGGGCAAATAGCACTGGCGTCTGTTCCCAGCATGTACAGTGTATTGGACTGAAGAGGACCTACTGTTCTTGTCACTTTCCTAAGCAGAATTGAACTAGATAAGGCGGTATTTGTAGGAAGCACAGTTCTTTTTTTCTGAGCAAACTCACTGTTCTGGCCCTATAGGAAACACAGTAGAGTAGAAGAGTGCTCTTTTCTCAAAAGCAGAGTGTGTTTCTTGTAAGGCGAGCTAGTGTTTGTTTCCCAGTCCTAAATGGAGTGGAATCACATGCAGTTTCTTGTCCTACAAGCAAGAGTTGTTTTCTGGTAAGAAGAGTCACTATTGCGCTCCCATTGTCATACACAGGGCAAATAGCACTGGCGTCTGTTCCCAGCAACTGCAGTGTATTGGACTGAAGCGGAGCTACTGTTCATGTCAGTTTCCTAAGCATAGTTGAACTAGATATGGCCCCTGTGTGTAGGAAGCACAGTTCTTTTGTTCTGAGCAAGCTCACTGTTCGGACCCCATAGGAAACACAGTAGAGTAGAAGAGTGCTCTTTTCTCAAAACCAGAGTGTGTTTCTTGTAAGGCGAGCTAGCATTTGTTTCCCAGTCCTAAATGGAGTTGAATCCCATGCAGTTTTTGGTCCTACGAGCAAGAGTTGTTTTCTGGTAAGGAAAGTCACTATTGTGCTCCCATTGCCATACACAGTGTAAATAGCACTCGCGTCTGTTCCCAGCAAGTACAGTGTATTGGACTGAAGCGGAGCTACTGTTCTTGTCAGTTTCCTAAGCAGAGTTGAACTAGATATGGCCCATGTGTATAGGAAGCACAGTTCTTTTATTCTGAGCAAGCTCACTGTTCGGATTCCATAGGATACACAGTAGAGAAGAAGAGTGCTCTTTTCTCCAAAGCAGAGTGTGTTTCTTGTAAGGCGAGCTAGCATTTGTTTCCCAGTCCTAAATGGAGTTGAATCACATGCAGTTTCTTGTCTACGAGCAAGAGTTGTTTTCTGGTAAGAAGAGTCACTATTGCGCTCCCATTGTCATACACAGGGCAAATAGCACTGGCGTCTGTTCCCAGCATGTACAGTGTATTGGACTGAAGAGGACCTACTGTTCTTGTCACTTTCCTAAGCAGAATTGAACTAGATAAGGCGGTATTTGTAGGAAGCACAGTTCTTTTTTTCTGAGCAAACTCACTGTTCTGGCCCTATAGGAAACACAGTAGAGTAGAAGAGTGCTCTTTTCTCAAAAGCAGAGTGTGTTTCTTGTAAGGCGAGCTAGTGTTTGTTTCCCAGTCCTAAATGGAGTGGAATCACATGCAGTTTCTTGTCCTACAAGCAAGAGTTGTTTTCTGGTAAGAAGAGTCACTATTGCGCTCCCATTGTCATACACAGGGCAAATAGCACTGGCGTCTGTTCCCAGCAACTGCAGTGTATTGGATTGAAGCGGAGCTACTGTTCATGTCAGTTTCCTAAGCATAGTTGAACTAGATATGGCCCCTGTGTGTAGGAAGCACAGTTCTTTTGTTCTGAGCAAGCTCACTGTTCGGACCCCATAGGAAACACAGTAGAGTAGAAGAGTGCTCTTTTCTCAAAACCAGAGTGTGTTTCTTGTAAGGCGAGCTAGCATTTGTTTCCCAGTCCTAAATGGAGTTGAATCCCATGCAGTTTTTGGTCCTACGAGCAAGAGTTGTTTTCTGGTAAGGAAAGTCACTATTGTGCTCCCATTGCCATACACAGTGTAAATAGCACTCGCGTCTGTTCCCAGCAAGTACAGTGTATTGGACTGAAGCGGAGCTACTGTTCTTGTCAGTTTCCTAAGCAGAGTTTAACTAGATATGGCCCATGTGTATGGGAAGCACAGTTCTTTTGTTCTGAGCAAGCTCACTGTTCGGATCCCGTAGGATACACAGTAGAGTAGAAGAGTGCTCTTTCCTCAAAAGCAGAGTTTGTTCCTTCTAAGGCGAGCTAGCGTTTGTTTCCCAGTCCTAAATGGAGTTGAATCACATGCAGTTTCTTGTCCTAGGAGCAAGAGTTGTTTTCTGGTAAGAAGAGTCACTATTGTGCTCCCATTGCCATACACAGTGCAAATAGCACTCGAGTCTCTTCCCAGCAAGTACAGTGTATTGGACTGAAGCGGAGCTACTGTTCTTGTCAGTTTCCTAAGCAGAGTTGAACTAGATATGGCCCATGTGTATAGGAAGCACAGTTCTTTTATTCTGAGCAAGCTCACTGTTCGGATTCCATAGGATACACAGTAGAGAAGAAGAGTGCTCTTTTCTCCAAAGCAGAGTGTGTTTCTTGTAAGGCGAGCTAGCATTTGTTTCCCAGTCCTAAATGGAGTTGAATCACATGCAGTTTCTTGTCTACGAGCAAGAGTTGTTTTCTGGTAAGAAGAGTCACTATTGCGCTCCCATTGTCATACACAGGGCAAATAGCACTGGCGTCTGTTCCCAGCATGTACAGTGTATTGGACTGAAGAGGACCTACTGTTCTTGTCACTTTCCTAAGCAGAATTGAACTAGATAAGGCGGTATTTGTAGGAAGCACAGTTCTTTTTTTCTGAGCAAACTCACTGTTCTGGCCCTATAGGAAACACAGTAGAGTAGAAGAGTGCTCTTTTCTCAAAAGCAGAGTGTGTTTCTTGTAAGGCGAGCTAGCGTTTGTTTCCCAGTCCTAAATGGAGTTGAATCACATGCAGTTTCTTGTCCTACGAGCAAGAGTTGTTTTCTGGTAAGGAAAGTCACTATTGTGCTCCCATTGGCATACACAGTGCCAATAGCACTCGCGTCTGTTCCCAGGAAGTACAGTGTATTGGACTGAAGAGGAGCTACTGTTCTTGTCAGTTTCCTAAGCAGAGTTGAACTAGATATGGCCCCTGTGTGTAGTCAGCACAGTTCTTTTGTTCTGAGCAAGCTCACTGTTCGGACCCCATAGGAAACACAGTAGAGTAGAAGACTGCTCTTTTCTCAAAAGCAGAGTGTGTTTCTTGTAAGGCGAGCTAGTGTTTGTTTCCCAGTCCTAAATGGAGTGGAATCACATGCAGTTTCTTGTCCTACAAGCAAGAGTTGTTTTCTGGTAAGAAGAGTCACTATTACGCTCCCATTGTCATACACAGGGCAAATAGCACTGGCGTCTGTTCCCAGCAACTACAGTGTATTGGACTGATGCGGAGCTACTGTTCATGTCAGTTTCCTAAGCATAGTTGAACTAGATATGGCCCCTGTGTGTAGGAAGCACAGTTCTTTTGTTCTGAGCAAGCTCACTGTTCGGACCCCATAGGAAACACAGTAGAGTAGAAGAGTGCTCTTTTCTCAAAATCAGAGTGCGTTTCTTGTAAGGCGAGCTAGCATTTGTTTCCCAGTCCTAAATGGAGTTGAATCACATGCAGTTTCTTGTCCTACGAGCAAGAGTTGTTTTCTGGTAAGATGAGTCACTATTGTGCTCCCATTGCCATACACAGTGCAAATAGCACTCGCGTCTGTTCCCAGCAAGTACAGTGTATTGGACTGAAGCGGAGCTACTGTTCTTGTCAGTTTCCTAAGCAGAGTTTAACTAGATATGGCCCAGGTGTATGGGAAGCACAGTTCTTTTGTTCTGAGCAAGCTCACTGTTCGGATCCCGTAGGATACACAGTAGAGTAGAAGAGTGCTCTTTCCTCAAAAGCAGAGTTTGTTCCTTCTAAGGCGAGCTAGCGTTTGTTTCCCAGTCCTAAATGGAGTTGAATCACATGCAGTTTCTTGTCCTAGGAGCAAGAGTTGTTTTCTGGTAAGAAGAGTCACTATTGTGCTCCCATTGCCATACACAGTGCAAATAGCACTCGAGTCTCTTCCCAGCAAGTACAGTGTATTGGACTGAAGCGGAGCTACTGTTCTTGTCAGTTTCCTAAGCAGAGTTGAACTAGATATGGCCCATGTGTATAGGAAGCACAGTTCTTTTATTCTGAGCAAGCTCACTGTTCGGATTCCATAGGATACACAGTAGAGAAGAAGAGTGCTCTTTTCTCCAAAGCAGAGTGTGTTTCTTGTAAGGCGAGCTAGCATTTGTTTCCCAGTCCTAAATGGAGTTGAATCACATGCAGTTTCTTGTCTACGAGCAAGAGTTGTTTTCTGGTAAGAAGAGTCACTATTGCGCTCCCATTGTCATACACAGGGCAAATAGCACTGGCGTCTGTTCCCAGCATGTACAGTGTATTGGACTGAAGAGGACCTACTGTTCTTGTCACTTTCCTAAGCAGAATTGAACTAGATAAGGCGGTATTTGTAGGAAGCACAGTTCTTTTTTTCTGAGCAAACTCACTGTTCTGGCCCTATAGGAAACACAGTAGAGTAGAAGAGTGCTCTTTTCTCAAAAGCAGAGTGTGTTTCTTGTAAGGCGAGCTAGTGTTTGTTTCCCGGTCCTAAATGGAGTGGAATCACATGCAGTTTCTTGTCCTACAAGCAAGAGTTGTTTTCTGGTAAGAAGAGTCACTATTGCGCTCCCATTGTCATACACAGGGCAAATAGCACTGGCGTCTGTTCCCAGCAACTGCAGTGTATTGGACTGAAGCGGAGCTACTGTTCATGTCAGTTTCCTAAGCATAGTTGAACTAGATATGGCCCCTGTGTGTAGGAAGCACAGTTCTTTTGTTCTGAGCAAGCTCACTGTTCGGACCCCATAGGAAACACAGTAGAGTAGAAGAGTGCTCTTTTCTCAAAACCAGAGTGTGTTTCTTGTAAGGCGAGCTAGCATTTGTTTCCCAGTCCTAAATGGAGTTGAATCCCATGCAGTTTTTGGTCCTACGAGCAAGAGTTGTTTTCTGGTAAGGAAAGTCACTATTGTGCTCCCATTGCCATACACAGTGTAAATAGCACTCGCGTCTGTTCCCAGCAAGTACAGTGTATTGGACTGAAGCGGAGCTACTGTTCTTGTCAGTTTCCTAAGCAGAGTTTAACTAGATATGGCCCATGTGTATGGGAAGCACAGTTCTTTTGTTCTGAGCAAGCTCACTGTTCGGATCCCGTAGGATACACAGTAGAGTAGAAGAGTGCTCTTTCCTCAAAAGCAGAGTTTGTTCCTTCTAAGGCGAGCTAGCGTTTGTTTCCCAGTCCTAAATGGAGTTGAATCACATGCAGTTTCTTGTCCTAGGAGCAAGAGTTGTTTTCTGGTAAGAAGAGTCACTATTGTGCTCCCATTGCCATACACAGTGCAAATAGCACTCGAGTCTCTTCCCAGCAAGTACAGTGTATTGGACTGAAGCGGAGCTACTGTTCTTGTCAGTTTCCTAAGCAGAGTTGAACTAGATATGGCCCATGTGTATAGGAAGCACAGTTCTTTTATTCTGAGCAAGCTCACTGTTCGGATTCCATAGGATACACAGTAGAGAAGAAGAGTGCTCTTTTCTCCAAAGCAGAGTGTGTTTCTTGTAAGGCGAGCTAGCATTTGTTTCCCAGTCCTAAATGGAGTTGAATCACATGCAGTTTCTTGTCTACGAGCAAGAGTTGTTTTCTGGTAAGAAGAGTCACTATTGCGCTCCCATTGTCATACACAGGGCAAATAGCACTGGCGTCTGTTCCCAGCATGTACAGTGTATTGGACTGAAGAGGACCTACTGTTCTTGTCACTTTCCTAAGCAGAATTGAACTAGATAAGGCGGTATTTGTAGGAAGCACAGTTCTTTTTTTCTGAGCAAACTCACTGTTCTGGCCCTATAGGAAACACAGTAGAGTAGAAGAGTGCTCTTTTCTCAAAAGCAGAGTGTGTTTCTTGTAAGGCGAGCTAGCGTTTGTTTCCCAGTCCTAAATGGAGTTGAATCACATGCAGTTTCTTGTCCTACGAGCAAGAGTTGTTTTCTGGTAAGGAAAGTCACTATTGTGCTCCCATTGGCATACACAGTGCCAATAGCACTCGCGTCTGTTCCCAGGAAGTACAGTGTATTGGACTGAAGAGGAGCTACTGTTCTTGTCAGTTTCCTAAGCAGAGTTGAACTAGATATGGCCCCTGTGTGTAGTCAGCACAGTTCTTTTGTTCTGAGCAAGCTCACTGTTCGGACCCCATAGGAAACACAGTAGAGTAGAAGACTGCTCTTTTCTCAAAAGCAGAGTGTGTTTCTTGTAAGGCGAGCTAGTGTTTGTTTCCCAGTCCTAAATGGAGTGGAATCACATGCAGTTTCTTGTCCTACAAGCAAGAGTTGTTTTCTGGTAAGAAGAGTCACTATTGCGCTCCCATTGTCATACACAGGGCAAATAGCACTGGCGTCTGTTCCCAGCAACTACAGTGTATTGGACTGATGCGGACCTACTGTTCATGTCAGTTTCCTAAGCATAGTTGAACTAGATATGGCCCCTGTGTGTAGGAAGCACAGTTCTTTTGTTCTGAGCAAGCTCACTGTTCGGACCCCATAGGAAACACAGTAGAGTAGAAGAGTGCTCTTTTCTCAAAATCAGAGTGCGTTTCTTGTAAGGCGAGCTAGCATTTGTTTCCCAGTCCTAAATGGAGTTGAATCACATGCAGTTTCTTGTCCTACGAGCAAGAGTTGTTTTCTGGTAAGATGAGTCACTATTGTGCTCCCATTGCCATACACAGTGCAAATAGCACTCGCGTCTGTTCCCAGCAAGTACAGTGTATTGGACTGAAGCGGAGCTACTGTTCTTGTCAGTTTCCTAAGCAGAGTTTAACTAGATATGGCCCATGTGTATGGGAAGCACAGTTCTTTTGTTCTGAGCAAGCTCACTGTTCGGATCCCGTAGGATACACAGTAGAGTAGAAGAGTGCTCTTTCCTCAAAAGCAGAGTTTGTTCCTTCTAAGGCGAGCTAGCGTTTGTTTCCCAGTCCTAAATGGAGTTGAATCACATGCAGTTTCTTGTCCTAGGAGCAAGAGTTGTTTTCTGGTAAGAAGAGTCACTATTGTGCTCCCATTGCCATACACAGTGCAAATAGCACTCGAGTCTCTTCCCAGCAAGTACAGTGTATTGGACTGAAGCGGAGCTACTGTTCTTGTCAGTTTCCTAAGCAGAGTTGAACTAGATATGGCCCATGTGTATAGGAAGCACAGTTCTTTTATTCTGAGCAAGCTCACTGTTCGGATTCCATAGGATACACAGTAGAGAAGAAGAGTGCTCTTTTCTCCAAAGCAGAGTGTGTTTCTTGTAAGGCGAGCTAGCATTTGTTTCCCAGTCCTAAATGGAGTTGAATCACATGCAGTTTCTTGTCTACGAGCAAGAGTTGTTTTCTGGTAAGAAGAGTCACTATTGCGCTCCCATTGTCATACACAGGGCAAATAGCACTGGCGTCTGTTCCCAGCATGTACAGTGTATTGGACTGAAGAGGACCTACTGTTCTTGTCACTTTCCTAAGCAGAATTGAACTAGATAAGGCGGTATTTGTAGGAAGCACAGTTCTTTTTTTCTGAGCAAACTCACTGTTCTGGCCCTATAGGAAACACAGTAGAGTAGAAGAGTGCTCTTTTCTCAAAAGCAGAGTGTGTTTCTTGTAAGGCGAGCTAGTGTTTGTTTCCCGGTCCTAAATGGAGTGGAATCACATGCAGTTTCTTGTCCTACAAGCAAGAGTTGTTTTCTGGTAAGAAGAGTCACTATTGCGCTCCCATTGTCATACACAGGGCAAATAGCACTGGCGTCTGTTCCCAGCAACTGCAGTGTATTGGACTGAAGCGGAGCTACTGTTCATGTCAGTTTCCTAAGCATAGTTGAACTAGATATGGCCCCTGTGTGTAGGAAGCACAGTTCTTTTGTTCTGAGCAAGCTCACTGTTCGGACCCCATAGGAAACACAGTAGAGTAGAAGAGTGCTCTTTTCTCAAAACCAGAGTGTGTTTCTTGTAAGGCGAGCTAGCATTTGTTTCCCAGTCCTAAATGGAGTTGAATCCCATGCAGTTTTTGGTCCTACGAGCAAGAGTTGTTTTCTGGTAAGGAAAGTCACTATTGTGCTCCCATTGCCATACACAGTGTAAATAGCACTCGCGTCTGTTCCCAGCAAGTACAGTGTATTGGACTGAAGCGGAGCTACTGTTCTTGTCAGTTTCCTAAGCAGAGTTTAACTAGATATGGCCCATGTGTATGGGAAGCACAGTTCTTTTGTTCTGAGCAAGCTCACTGTTCGGATCCCGTAGGATACACAGTAGAGTAGAAGAGTGCTCTTTCCTCAAAAGCAGAGTTTGTTCCTTCTAAGGCGAGCTAGCGTTTGTTTCCCAGTCCTAAATGGAGTTGAATCACATGCAGTTTCTTGTCCTAGGAGCAAGAGTTGTTTTCTGGTAAGAAGAGTCACTATTGTGCTCCCATTGCCATACACAGTGCAAATAGCACTCGAGTCTCTTCCCAGCAAGTACAGTGTATTGGACTGAAGCGGAGCTACTGTTCTTGTCAGTTTCCTAAGCAGAGTTGAACTAGATATGGCCCATGTGTATAGGAAGCACAGTTCTTTTATTCTGAGCAAGCTCACTGTTCGGATTCCATAGGATACACAGTAGAGAAGAAGAGTGCTCTTTTCTCCAAAGCAGAGTGTGTTTCTTGTAAGGCGAGCTAGCATTTGTTTCCCAGTCCTAAATGGAGTTGAATCACATGCAGTTTCTTGTCTACGAGCAAGAGTTGTTTTCTAGTAAGAAGAGTCACTATTGCGCTCCCATTGTCATACACAGGGCAAATAGCACTGGCGTCTGTTCCCAGCATGTACAGTGTATTGGACTGAAGAGGACCTACTGTTCTTGTCACTTTCCTAAGCAGAATTGAACTAGATAAGGCGGTATTTGTAGGAAGCACAGTTCTTTTTTTCTGAGCAAACTCACTGTTCTGGCCCTATAGGAAACACAGTAGAGTAGAAGAGTGCTCTTTTCTCAAAAGCAGAGTGTGTTTCTTGTAAGGCGAGCTAGCGTTTGTTTCCCAGTCCTAAATGGAGTTGAATCACATGCAGTTTCTTGTCCTACGAGCAAGAGTTGTTTTCTGGTAAGGAAAGTCACTATTGTGCTCCCATTGGCATACACAGTGCCAATAGCACTCGCGTCTGTTCCCAGGAAGTACAGTGTATTGGACTGAAGAGGAGCTACTGTTCTTGTCAGTTTCCTAAGCAGAGTTGAACTAGATATGGCCCCTGTGTGTAGTCAGCACAGTTCTTTTGTTCTGAGCAAGCTCACTGTTCGGACCCCATAGGAAACACAGTAGAGTAGAAGACTGCTCTTTTCTCAAAAGCAGAGTGTGTTTCTTGTAAGGCGAGCTAGTGTTTGTTTCCCAGTCCTAAATGGAGTGGAATCACATGCAGTTTCTTGTCCTACAAGCAAGAGTTGTTTTCTGGTAAGGAGTCACTATTGCGCTCCCATTGTCATACACAGGGCAAATAGCACTGGCGTCTGTTCCCAGCAACTACAGTGTATTGGACTGATGCGGAGCTACTGTTCATGTCAGTTTCCTAAGCATAGTTGAACTAGATATGGCCCCTGTGTGTAGGAAGCACAGTTCTTTTGTTCTGAGCAAGCTCACTGTTCGGACCCCATAGGAAACACAGTAGAGTAGAAGAGTGCTCTTTTCTCAAAATCAGAGTGCGTTTCTTGTAAGGCGAGCTAGCATTTGTTTCCCAGTCCTAAATGGAGTTGAATCACATGCAGTTTCTTGTCCTACGAGCAAGAGTTGTTTTCTGGTAAGATGAGTCACTATTGTGCTCCCATTGCCATACACAGTGCAAATAGCACTCGCGTCTGTTCCCAGCAAGTACAGTGTATTGGACTGAAGCGGAGCTACTGTTCTTGTCAGTTTCCTAAGCAGAGTTGAACTAGATATGGCCCATGTGTATAGGAAGCACAGTTCTTTTATTCTGAGCAAGCTCACTGTTCGGATTCCATAGGATACACAGTAGAGAAGAAGAGTGCTCTTTTCTCCAAAGCATAGTGTGTTTCTTGTAAGGCGAGCTAGCATTTGTTTCCCAGTCCTAAATGGAGTTGAATCACATGCAGTTTCTTGTCTACGAGCAAGAGTTGTTTTCTGGTAAGAAGAGTCACTATTGCGCTCCCATTGTCATACACAGGGCAAATAGCACTGGCGTCTGTTCCCAGCATGTACAGTGTATTGGACTGAAGAGGACCTACTGTTCTTGTCACTTTCCTAAGCAGAATTGAACTAGATAAGGCG
This sequence comes from Peromyscus eremicus, assembly GCF_949786415.1. Taxonomy (NCBI): domain Eukaryota; kingdom Metazoa; phylum Chordata; class Mammalia; order Rodentia; family Cricetidae; genus Peromyscus; species Peromyscus eremicus. The sequence continues at coordinate 124,990 of NW_026735062.1, forward strand.
GTATTTGTAGGAAGCACAGTTCTTTTTTTCTGAGCAAACTCACTGTTCTGGCCCTATAGGAAACACAGTAGAGTAGAAGAGTGCTCTTTTCTCAAAAGCAGAGTGTGTTTCTTGTAAGGCGAGCTAGCGTTTGTTTCCCAGTCCTAAATGGAGTTGAATCACATGCAGTTTCTTGTCCTACGAGCAAGAGTTGTTTTCTGGTAAGGAAAGTCACTATTGTGCTCCCATTGCCATACACAGTGTAAATAGCACTCGCGTCTGTTCCCAGCAAGTACAGTGTATTGGACTGAAGCGGAGCTACTGTTCTTGTCAGTTTCCTAAGCAGAGTTGAACTAGATATGGCCCATGTGTATAGGAAGCACAGTTCTTTTATTCTGAGCAAGCTCACTGTTCGGATTCCATAGGATACACAGTAGAGAAGAAGAGTGCTCTTTTCTCCAAAGCAGAGTGTGTTTCTTGTAAGGCGAGCTAGCATTTGTTTCCCAGTCCTAAATGGAGTTGAATCACATGCAGTTTCTTGTCTACGAGCAAGAGTTGTTTTCTGGTAAGAAGAGTCACTATTGCGCTCCCATTGTCATACACAGGGCAAATAGCACTGGCGTCTGTTCCCAGCATGTACAGTGTATTGGACTGAAGAGGACCTACTGTTCTTGTCACTTTCCTAAGCAGAATTGAACTAGATAAGGCGGTATTTGTAGGAAGCACAGTTCTTTTTTTCTGAGCAAACTCACTGTTCTGGCCCTATAGGAAACACAGTAGAGTAGAAGAGTGCTCTTTTCTCAAAAGCAGAGTGTGTTTCTTGTAAGGTGAGCTAGTGTTTGTTTCCCAGTCCTAAATGGAGTGGAATCACATGCAGTTTCTTGTCCTACAAGCAAGAGTTGTTTTCTGGTAAGAAGAGTCACTATTGCGCTCCCATTGTCATACACAGGGCAAATAGCACTGGCGTCTGTTCCCAGCAACTGCAGTGTATTGGATTGAAGCGGAGCTACTGTTCATGTCAGTTTCCTAAGCATAGTTGAACTAGATATGGCCCCTGTGTGTAGGAAGCACAGTTCTTTTGTTCTGAGCAAGCTCACTGTTCGGACCCCATAGGAAACACAGTAGAGTAGAAGAGTGCTCTTTTCTCAAAACCAGAGTGTGTTTCTTGTAAGGCGAGCTAGCATTTGTTTCCCAGTCCTAAATGGAGTTGAATCCCATGCAGTTTTTGGTCCTACGAGCAAGAGTTGTTTTCTGGTAAGGAAAGTCACTATTGTGCTCCCATTGCCATACACAGTGTAAATAGCACTCGCGTCTGTTCCCAGCAAGTACAGTGTATTGGACTGAAGCGGAGCTACTGTTCTTGTCAGTTTCCTAAGCAGAGTTTAACTAGATATGGCCCATGTGTATGGGAAGCACAGTTCTTTTGTTCTGAGCAAGCTCACTGTTCGGATCCCGTAGGATACACAGTAGAGTAGAAGAGTGCTCTTTCCTCAAAAGCAGAGTTTGTTCCTTCTAAGGCGAGCTAGCGTTTGTTTCCCAGTCCTAAATGGAGTTGAATCACATGCAGTTTCTTGTCCTAGGAGCAAGAGTTGTTTTCTGGTAAGAAGAGTCACTATTGTGCTCCCATTGCCATACACAGTGCAAATAGCACTCGAGTCTCTTCCCAGCAAGTACAGTGTATTGGACTGAAGCGGAGCTACTGTTCTTGTCAGTTTCCTAAGCAGAGTTGAACTAGATATGGCCCATGTGTATAGGAAGCACAGTTCTTTTATTCTGAGCAAGCTCACTGTTCGGATTCCATAGGATACACAGTAGAGAAGAAGAGTGCTCTTTTCTCCAAAGCAGAGTGTGTTTCTTGTAAGGCGAGCTAGCATTTGTTTCCCAGTCCTAAATGGAGTTGAATCACATGCAGTTTCTTGTCTACGAGCAAGAGTTGTTTTCTGGTAAGAAGAGTCACTATTGCGCTCCCATTGTCATACACAGGGCAAATAGCACTGGCGTCTGTTCCCAGCATGTACAGTGTATTGGACTGAAGAGGACCTACTGTTCTTGTCACTTTCCTAAGCAGAATTGAACTAGATAAGGCGGTATTTGTAGGAAGCACAGTTCTTTTTTTCTGAGCAAACTCACTGTTCTGGCCCTATAGGAAACACAGTAGAGTAGAAGAGTGCTCTTTTCTCAAAAGCAGAGTGTGTTTCTTGTAAGGCGAGCTAGCGTTTGTTTCCCAGTCCTAAATGGAGTTGAATCACATGCAGTTTCTTGTCCTACGAGCAAGAGTTGTTTTCTGGTAAGGAAAGTCACTATTGTGCTCCCATTGGCATACACAGTGCCAATAGCACTCGCGTCTGTTCCCAGGAAGTACAGTGTATTGGACTGAAGAGGAGCTACTGTTCTTGTCAGTTTCCTAAGCAGAGTTGAACTAGATATGGCCCCTGTGTGTAGTCAGCACAGTTCTTTTGTTCTGAGCAAGCTCACTGTTCGGACCCCATAGGAAACACAGTAGAGTAGAAGACTGCTCTTTTCTCAAAAGCAGAGTGTGTTTCTTGTAAGGCGAGCTAGTGTTTGTTTCCCAGTCCTAAATGGAGTGGAATCACATGCAGTTTCTTGTCCTACAAGCAAGAGTTGTTTTCTGGTAAGAAGAGTCACTATTACGCTCCCATTGTCATACACAGGGCAAATAGCACTGGCGTCTGTTCCCAGCAACTACAGTGTATTGGACTGATGCGGAGCTACTGTTCATGTCAGTTTCCTAAGCATAGTTGAACTAGATATGGCCCCTGTGTGTAGGAAGCACAGTTCTTTTGTTCTGAGCAAGCTCACTGTTCGGACCCCATAGGAAACACAGTAGAGTAGAAGAGTGCTCTTTTCTCAAAATCAGAGTGCGTTTCTTGTAAGGCGAGCTAGCATTTGTTTCCCAGTCCTAAATGGAGTTGAATCACATGCAGTTTCTTGTCCTACGAGCAAGAGTTGTTTTCTGGTAAGATGAGTCACTATTGTGCTCCCATTGCCATACACAGTGCAAATAGCACTCGCGTCTGTTCCCAGCAAGTACAGTGTATTGGACTGAAGCGGAGCTACTGTTCTTGTCAGTTTCCTAAGCAGAGTTTAACTAGATATGGCCCAGGTGTATGGGAAGCACAGTTCTTTTGTTCTGAGCAAGCTCACTGTTCGGATCCCGTAGGATACACAGTAGAGTAGAAGAGTGCTCTTTCCTCAAAAGCAGAGTTTGTTCCTTCTAAGGCGAGCTAGCGTTTGTTTCCCAGTCCTAAATGGAGTTGAATCACATGCAGTTTCTTGTCCTAGGAGCAAGAGTTGTTTTCTGGTAAGAAGAGTCACTATTGTGCTCCCATTGCCATACACAGTGCAAATAGCACTCGAGTCTCTTCCCAGCAAGTACAGTGTATTGGACTGAAGCGGAGCTACTGTTCTTGTCAGTTTCCTAAGCAGAGTTGAACTAGATATGGCCCATGTGTATAGGAAGCACAGTTCTTTTATTCTGAGCAAGCTCACTGTTCGGATTCCATAGGATACACAGTAGAGAAGAAGAGTGCTCTTTTCTCCAAAGCAGAGTGTGTTTCTTGTAAGGCGAGCTAGCATTTGTTTCCCAGTCCTAAATGGAGTTGAATCACATGCAGTTTCTTGTCTACGAGCAAGAGTTGTTTTCTGGTAAGAAGAGTCACTATTGCGCTCCCATTGTCATACACAGGGCAAATAGCACTGGCGTCTGTTCCCAGCATGTACAGTGTATTGGACTGAAGAGGACCTACTGTTCTTGTCACTTTCCTAAGCAGAATTGAACTAGATAAGGCGGTATTTGTAGGAAGCACAGTTCTTTTTTTCTGAGCAAACTCACTGTTCTGGCCCTATAGGAAACACAGTAGAGTAGAAGAGTGCTCTTTTCTCAAAAGCAGAGTGTGTTTCTTGTAAGGCGAGCTAGTGTTTGTTTCCCGGTCCTAAATGGAGTGGAATCACATGCAGTTTCTTGTCCTACAAGCAAGAGTTGTTTTCTGGTAAGAAGAGTCACTATTGCGCTCCCATTGTCATACACAGGGCAAATAGCACTGGCGTCTGTTCCCAGCAACTGCAGTGTATTGGACTGAAGCGGAGCTACTGTTCATGTCAGTTTCCTAAGCATAGTTGAACTAGATATGGCCCCTGTGTGTAGGAAGCACAGTTCTTTTGTTCTGAGCAAGCTCACTGTTCGGACCCCATAGGAAACACAGTAGAGTAGAAGAGTGCTCTTTTCTCAAAACCAGAGTGTGTTTCTTGTAAGGCGAGCTAGCATTTGTTTCCCAGTCCTAAATGGAGTTGAATCCCATGCAGTTTTTGGTCCTACGAGCAAGAGTTGTTTTCTGGTAAGGAAAGTCACTATTGTGCTCCCATTGCCATACACAGTGTAAATAGCACTCGCGTCTGTTCCCAGCAAGTACAGTGTATTGGACTGAAGCGGAGCTACTGTTCTTGTCAGTTTCCTAAGCAGAGTTTAACTAGATATGGCCCATGTGTATGGGAAGCACAGTTCTTTTGTTCTGAGCAAGCTCACTGTTCGGATCCCGTAGGATACACAGTAGAGTAGAAGAGTGCTCTTTCCTCAAAAGCAGAGTTTGTTCCTTCTAAGGCGAGCTAGCGTTTGTTTCCCAGTCCTAAATGGAGTTGAATCACATGCAGTTTCTTGTCCTAGGAGCAAGAGTTGTTTTCTGGTAAGAAGAGTCACTATTGTGCTCCCATTGCCATACACAGTGCAAATAGCACTCGAGTCTCTTCCCAGCAAGTACAGTGTATTGGACTGAAGCGGAGCTACTGTTCTTGTCAGTTTCCTAAGCAGAGTTGAACTAGATATGGCCCATGTGTATAGGAAGCACAGTTCTTTTATTCTGAGCAAGCTCACTGTTCGGATTCCATAGGATACACAGTAGAGAAGAAGAGTGCTCTTTTCTCCAAAGCAGAGTGTGTTTCTTGTAAGGCGAGCTAGCATTTGTTTCCCAGTCCTAAATGGAGTTGAATCACATGCAGTTTCTTGTCTACGAGCAAGAGTTGTTTTCTGGTAAGAAGAGTCACTATTGCGCTCCCATTGTCATACACAGGGCAAATAGCACTGGCGTCTGTTCCCAGCATGTACAGTGTATTGGACTGAAGAGGACCTACTGTTCTTGTCACTTTCCTAAGCAGAATTGAACTAGATAAGGCGGTATTTGTAGGAAGCACAGTTCTTTTTTTCTGAGCAAACTCACTGTTCTGGCCCTATAGGAAACACAGTAGAGTAGAAGAGTGCTCTTTTCTCAAAAGCAGAGTGTGTTTCTTGTAAGGCGAGCTAGCGTTTGTTTCCCAGTCCTAAATGGAGTTGAATCACATGCAGTTTCTTGTCCTACGAGCAAGAGTTGTTTTCTGGTAAGGAAAGTCACTATTGTGCTCCCATTGGCATACACAGTGCCAATAGCACTCGCGTCTGTTCCCAGGAAGTACAGTGTATTGGACTGAAGAGGAGCTACTGTTCTTGTCAGTTTCCTAAGCAGAGTTGAACTAGATATGGCCCCTGTGTGTAGTCAGCACAGTTCTTTTGTTCTGAGCAAGCTCACTGTTCGGACCCCATAGGAAACACAGTAGAGTAGAAGACTGCTCTTTTCTCAAAAGCAGAGTGTGTTTCTTGTAAGGCGAGCTAGTGTTTGTTTCCCAGTCCTAAATGGAGTGGAATCACATGCAGTTTCTTGTCCTACAAGCAAGAGTTGTTTTCTGGTAAGAAGAGTCACTATTGCGCTCCCATTGTCATACACAGGGCAAATAGCACTGGCGTCTGTTCCCAGCAACTACAGTGTATTGGACTGATGCGGACCTACTGTTCATGTCAGTTTCCTAAGCATAGTTGAACTAGATATGGCCCCTGTGTGTAGGAAGCACAGTTCTTTTGTTCTGAGCAAGCTCACTGTTCGGACCCCATAGGAAACACAGTAGAGTAGAAGAGTGCTCTTTTCTCAAAATCAGAGTGCGTTTCTTGTAAGGCGAGCTAGCATTTGTTTCCCAGTCCTAAATGGAGTTGAATCACATGCAGTTTCTTGTCCTACGAGCAAGAGTTGTTTTCTGGTAAGATGAGTCACTATTGTGCTCCCATTGCCATACACAGTGCAAATAGCACTCGCGTCTGTTCCCAGCAAGTACAGTGTATTGGACTGAAGCGGAGCTACTGTTCTTGTCAGTTTCCTAAGCAGAGTTTAACTAGATATGGCCCATGTGTATGGGAAGCACAGTTCTTTTGTTCTGAGCAAGCTCACTGTTCGGATCCCGTAGGATACACAGTAGAGTAGAAGAGTGCTCTTTCCTCAAAAGCAGAGTTTGTTCCTTCTAAGGCGAGCTAGCGTTTGTTTCCCAGTCCTAAATGGAGTTGAATCACATGCAGTTTCTTGTCCTAGGAGCAAGAGTTGTTTTCTGGTAAGAAGAGTCACTATTGTGCTCCCATTGCCATACACAGTGCAAATAGCACTCGAGTCTCTTCCCAGCAAGTACAGTGTATTGGACTGAAGCGGAGCTACTGTTCTTGTCAGTTTCCTAAGCAGAGTTGAACTAGATATGGCCCATGTGTATAGGAAGCACAGTTCTTTTATTCTGAGCAAGCTCACTGTTCGGATTCCATAGGATACACAGTAGAGAAGAAGAGTGCTCTTTTCTCCAAAGCAGAGTGTGTTTCTTGTAAGGCGAGCTAGCATTTGTTTCCCAGTCCTAAATGGAGTTGAATCACATGCAGTTTCTTGTCTACGAGCAAGAGTTGTTTTCTGGTAAGAAGAGTCACTATTGCGCTCCCATTGTCATACACAGGGCAAATAGCACTGGCGTCTGTTCCCAGCATGTACAGTGTATTGGACTGAAGAGGACCTACTGTTCTTGTCACTTTCCTAAGCAGAATTGAACTAGATAAGGCGGTATTTGTAGGAAGCACAGTTCTTTTTTTCTGAGCAAACTCACTGTTCTGGCCCTATAGGAAACACAGTAGAGTAGAAGAGTGCTCTTTTCTCAAAAGCAGAGTGTGTTTCTTGTAAGGCGAGCTAGTGTTTGTTTCCCGGTCCTAAATGGAGTGGAATCACATGCAGTTTCTTGTCCTACAAGCAAGAGTTGTTTTCTGGTAAGAAGAGTCACTATTGCGCTCCCATTGTCATACACAGGGCAAATAGCACTGGCGTCTGTTCCCAGCAACTGCAGTGTATTGGACTGAAGCGGAGCTACTGTTCATGTCAGTTTCCTAAGCATAGTTGAACTAGATATGGCCCCTGTGTGTAGGAAGCACAGTTCTTTTGTTCTGAGCAAGCTCACTGTTCGGACCCCATAGGAAACACAGTAGAGTAGAAGAGTGCTCTTTTCTCAAAACCAGAGTGTGTTTCTTGTAAGGCGAGCTAGCATTTGTTTCCCAGTCCTAAATGGAGTTGAATCCCATGCAGTTTTTGGTCCTACGAGCAAGAGTTGTTTTCTGGTAAGGAAAGTCACTATTGTGCTCCCATTGCCATACACAGTGTAAATAGCACTCGCGTCTGTTCCCAGCAAGTACAGTGTATTGGACTGAAGCGGAGCTACTGTTCTTGTCAGTTTCCTAAGCAGAGTTTAACTAGATATGGCCCATGTGTATGGGAAGCACAGTTCTTTTGTTCTGAGCAAGCTCACTGTTCGGATCCCGTAGGATACACAGTAGAGTAGAAGAGTGCTCTTTCCTCAAAAGCAGAGTTTGTTCCTTCTAAGGCGAGCTAGCGTTTGTTTCCCAGTCCTAAATGGAGTTGAATCACATGCAGTTTCTTGTCCTAGGAGCAAGAGTTGTTTTCTGGTAAGAAGAGTCACTATTGTGCTCCCATTGCCATACACAGTGCAAATAGCACTCGAGTCTCTTCCCAGCAAGTACAGTGTATTGGACTGAAGCGGAGCTACTGTTCTTGTCAGTTTCCTAAGCAGAGTTGAACTAGATATGGCCCATGTGTATAGGAAGCACAGTTCTTTTATTCTGAGCAAGCTCACTGTTCGGATTCCATAGGATACACAGTAGAGAAGAAGAGTGCTCTTTTCTCCAAAGCAGAGTGTGTTTCTTGTAAGGCGAGCTAGCATTTGTTTCCCAGTCCTAAATGGAGTTGAATCACATGCAGTTTCTTGTCTACGAGCAAGAGTTGTTTTCTGGTAAGAAGAGTCACTATTGCGCTCCCATTGTCATACACAGGGCAAATAGCACTGGCGTCTGTTCCCAGCATGTACAGTGTATTGGACTGAAGAGGACCTACTGTTCTTGTCACTTTCCTAAGCAGAATTGAACTAGATAAGGCGGTATTTGTAGGAAGCACAGTTCTTTTTTTCTGAGCAAACTCACTGTTCTGGCCCTATAGGAAACACAGTAGAGTAGAAGAGTGCTCTTTTCTCAAAAGCAGAGTGTGTTTCTTGTAAGGCGAGCTAGCGTTTGTTTCCCAGTCCTAAATGGAGTTGAATCACATGCAGTTTCTTGTCCTACGAGCAAGAGTTGTTTTCTGGTAAGGAAAGTCACTATTGTGCTCCCATTGGCATACACAGTGCCAATAGCACTCGCGTCTGTTCCCAGGAAGTACAGTGTATTGGACTGAAGAGGAGCTACTGTTCTTGTCAGTTTCCTAAGCAGAGTTGAACTAGATATGGCCCCTGTGTGTAGTCAGCACAGTTCTTTTGTTCTGAGCAAGCTCACTGTTCGGACCCCATAGGAAACACAGTAGAGTAGAAGACTGCTCTTTTCTCAAAAGCAGAGTGTGTTTCTTGTAAGGCGAGCTAGTGTTTGTTTCCCAGTCCTAAATGGAGTGGAATCACATGCAGTTTCTTGTCCTACAAGCAAGAGTTGTTTTCTGGTAAGGAGTCACTATTGCGCTCCCATTGTCATACACAGGGCAAATAGCACTGGCGTCTGTTCCCAGCAACTACAGTGTATTGGACTGATGCGGAGCTACTGTTCATGTCAGTTTCCTAAGCATAGTTGAACTAGATATGGCCCCTGTGTGTAGGAAGCACAGTTCTTTTGTTCTGAGCAAGCTCACTGTTCGGACCCCATAGGAAACACAGTAGAGTAGAAGAGTGCTCTTTTCTCAAAATCAGAGTGCGTTTCTTGTAAGGCGAGCTAGCATTTGTTTCCCAGTCCTAAATGGAGTTGAATCACATGCAGTTTCTTGTCCTACGAGCAAGAGTTGTTTTCTGTAAGATGAGTCACTATTGTGCTCCCATTGCCATACACAGTGCAAATAGCACTCGCGTCTGTTCCCAGCAAGTACAGTGTATTGGACTGAAGCGGAGCTACTGTTCTTGTCAGTTTCCTAAGCAGAGTTGAACTAGATATGGCCCATGTGTATAGGAAGCACAGTTCTTTTATTCTGAGCAAGCTCACTGTTCGGATTCCATAGGATACACAGTAGAGAAGAAGAGTGCTCTTTTCTCCAAAGCATAGTGTGTTTCTTGTAAGGCGAGCTAGCATTTGTTTCCCAGTCCTAAATGGAGTTGAATCACATGCAGTTTCTTGTCTACGAGCAAGAGTTGTTTTCTGGTAAGAAGAGTCACTATTGCGCTCCCATTGTCATACACAGGGCAAATAGCACTGGCGTCTGTTCCCAGCATGTACAGTGTATTGGACTGAAGAGGACCTACTGTTCTTGTCACTTTCCTAAGCAGAATTGAACTAGATAAGGCGGTATTTGTAGGAAGCACAGTTCTTTTTTTCTGAGCAAACTCACTGTTCTGGCCCTATAGGAAACACAGTAGAGTAGAAGAGTGCTCTTTTCTCAAAAGCAGAGTGTGTTTCTTGTAAGGCGAGCTAGCGTTTGTTTCCCAGTCCTAAATGGAGTTGAATCACATGCAGTTTCTTGTCCTACGAGCAAGAGTTGTTTTCTGGTAAGGAAAGTCACTATTGTGCTCCCATTGGCATACACAGTGCCAATAGCACTCGCGTCTGTTCCCAGGAAGTACAGTGTATTGGACTGAAGAGGAGCTACTGTTCTTGTCAGTTTCCTAAGCAGAGTTTAACTAGATATGGCCCAGGTGTATGGGAAGCACAGTTCTTTTGTTCTGAGCAAGCTCACTGTTCGGATTCCATAGGATACTCAGTAGAGAAGAAGAGTGCTCTTTTCTCAAAAGCAGAGTGTGTTTCTTGTAATGCGAGCTAGCGTTTGTTTCCCAGATCTAGATGGAGTTGAATCACATGCAGTTTCTTGTCCTACGAGCAAGAGTTGTTTTCTGGTAAGGAAAGTCACTATTGCGCTCCCATTGAAATACACAGTGCAAATATCATTCGCGTCTGTTCCCAGCAAGTACAGTGTATTGGACTAAAGCGGAGCTACTGTTCTTGTCAGTTTCCTAGAGCAGAGTTGAACTAGATATGGCTCATGTGTGTAGGAAGCACAGTTCTTTTGTTCTGAGAATGCTCACTGCTCTGGCCTTATAGGAAAGACATTAGAGTAGAAGAGTGCTCTTTTCTCAAAAGCAGAGTGTGTCTCTTGTAAGGCGAGCTAGGGTTTGTTTCCCAGTCCTAAATGGAGTTGAATCACATGCAGTTTCTGGTCCTACGAGCAAGAGTTTTTTTCTGGTAAGAAGTGTCACTATTGCGCTCCCATTGTCATAAACAGGGCAAATAGCACTGGCATCTATTCCCAGCAAGTACAGTGTATTGGACTGAAGAGGATCTACTGTTCTTGTCAGTTTCCTAAGCATAATTGAACTAGATATGGCCCGTGTGTGTAGGAAGCCCAGTTCTTTTGTTCTGAGCAAGCTAACTGTTTTGGCCCTATAGGAAACACAGTATAGTAGAAGAGTGATCATTTCTCAAAAGCAGAGTGTGTTTCTTGTAAGGCGAGCTAGCGTTTGTTTCCCAGTCGTAAATGGAGTTGAATCACATGCAGTTTTTGGTCCTACGAGCAAGAGTTGTTTTCTGGTAAGAAAAGTCACTATTGTGCTCCCATTGGCATACACAGTGCAAATAGCACTCGCGTCTGTTCCCAGCAACTACAGTGCATTGGACTGAAGAGGATCTACTGTTCTTGTCAGTTTCCTAAGCAGAATTGAACTAGATATGGCCGTATTTGTAGGAAGCACAGTTCTTTTGTTCTGAGCAAACTCACTGTTCTGGCCCTATAGGAAACACAGTAGAGTAGAAGAGTGCTCTTTTCTCAAAAGCAGTGTGTGTTTCTTGTAAGGCGAGCTAGTGTTTGTTTCCCAGTCCTAAATGGAGTTGAATCACATGCAGTTTCTTGTCCTACAAGCAAGAGTTGTTTTCTGGTAAGAAGAGTCACTATTGCGCTCCCATTGTCATACACAGGGCAAATAGCACTGGCGTCTGTTCCCAGCAACTACAGTGTATTGGACTGATGCGGAGCTACTGTTCATGTCAGTTTCCTAAGCATAGTTGAACTAGATATGGCCCCTGTGTGTAGGAAGCACAGTTCTTTTGTTCTGCGCAAGCTCACTGTTCGGACCCCATAGGAAACACAGTAGAGTAGAAGAGTGCTCTTTTCTCAAAATCAGAGTGCGTTTCTTGTAAGGCGAGCTAGCATTTGTTTCCCAGTCCTAAATGGAGTTGAATCACATGTAGTTTCTTGTCCTATGAGCAAGAGTTGTTTTCTGGTAAGATGAGTCAATATTGTGCTCCCATTGCCATACACAGTGCAAATAGCACTCGCGTCTGTTCCCAGCAAGTACAGTGTATTGGACTGAAGCAGAGCTACTGTTCTTGTCAGTTTCCTAAGCAGAGTTGAACTAGATATGGCCCATGTGTATGGGAAGCACAGTTCTTTTGTTCTGAGCAACCTCACTGTTCACATCCCATAGGATACACAGTAGAGTAGAAGAGTGCTCTTTTCTCAAAAGCAGTGTGTGTTCCTTGTAAGGCGAGCTAGCGTTTGTTTCCCAGTCCTAAATGGAGTTGAATCACATGCAGTTTCTTGTCCTAGGAGCAAGAGTTGTTTTCTGGTAAGAAGAGTCACTATTGTGCTCCCATTGCCATACACAGTGCAAATAGCACTCGCGTCTCTTCCCAGCAAGTACAGTGTATTGGACTGAAGCGGAGCTACTGTTCTTGTCAGTTTCCTAAGCAGAGTTGAACTAGATATGGCCCATGTGTATAGGATTCACAGTTCTTTTATTCTGAGCAAGCTCACTGTTCGGATTCCATAGGATACACAGTAGAGAAGAAGAGTGCTCTTTTCTCAAAAGCAGAGTGTGTTTCTTGTAAGGCGAGCTAGCGTTTGTTTCCAAGTCCTAAATGGAGTTGAATCACATGCAGTTTCTTGTCCTACGAGCTAGAGTTGTTTTCTGGTAAGGAAAGTCACTATTGCGCTCCCATTGCCATACACAGTGCAAATATCATTCGCGTCTGTTCCCAGCAAGTACAGTGTATTGGACTAAAGCGGAGCTACTGTTCTTGTCAGTTTCCTAAGCAGAGTTGAACTAGATATGTCCCATGTGTGTAGGAAGCACAGTTCTTTTGTTCTGAGAATGCTCACTGTTCTGGCCTTATAGGAAAGACATTAGAGTAGAAGAGTGCTCTTTTCTCAAAAGCAGAGTGTGTTTCTTGTAAGGCGAGCTAGTGTTTGTTTCCCAGTCCTAAATGGAGTTGAATCACATGCAGTTTCTGGTCCTACGAGCAAGAGTTTTTTTCTGGTAAGAAGAGTCACTATTGCGCTCCCATTGTCATAAACAGGGCAAATAGCACTGGCATCTATTCCCAGCAAGTACAGTGTATTGGACTGAAGAGGATCTACTGTTCTTGTCAGTTTCCTAAGCATAATTGAACTAGATATGGCCCGTGTGTGTAGGAAGCACAGTTCTTTTGTCCTGAGCAAACTCACTGTTCTGGCCCTATAGGAAACACAGTAGAGTAGAAGAGTGCTCTTTTCTCAAAAGCAGAGTGTGTTTCTTGTAAGGCGAGCTAGTGTTTGTTTCCCAGTCCTAAATGGAGTTGAATCACATGCAGTTTCTTGTCCTACAAGCAAGAGTTGTTTTCTGGTAAGAAGAGTCACTATTGCGCTCCCATTGTCATACACAGGGCAAATAGCACTGGCGTCTGTTCCCAGCAACTACAGTGTATTGGACTGATGCGGAGCTACTGTTCATGTCAGTTTCCTAAGCATAGTTGAACTAGATATGGCCCCTGTGTGTAGTCAGCACAGTTCTTTTGTTCTGAGCAAGCTCACTGTTTGGACCCCATAGGAAACACAGTAGAGTAGAAGAGTGCTCTTTTCTCAAAAGCAGTGTGTGTTCCTTGTAAGGCGAGCTAGTGTTTGTTTCCCAGTCCTAAATGGAGTTGAATCACATGCAGTTTCTTGTCCTACAAGCAAGAGTTGTTTTCTGGTAAGAAGAGTCACTATTGCGCTCCCATTGTCATACACAGGGCAAATAGCACTGGCGTCTGTTCCCAGCAACTACAGTGTATTGGACTGATGCGGAGCTACTGTTCATGTCAGTTTCCTAAGCATAGTTGAACTAGATATGGCCCCTGTGTGTAGTCAGCACAGTTCTTTTGTTCTGAGCAAGCTCACTGTTTGGACCCCATAGGAAACACAGTAGAGTAGAAGAGTGCTCTTTTCTCAAAAGCAGTGTGTGTTCCTTGTAAGGCGAGCTAGTGTTTGTTTCCCAGTCCTAAATGGAGTTGAATCACATGCAGTTTCTTGTCCTACGAGCAAGAGTTGTTTTCTGGTAAGAAGAGTCACTATTGTGCTCCCATTGCCATACACAGTGCAAATAGCACTCGCGTCTCTTCCCAGCAAGTACAGTGTATTGGACTGAAGCAGAGCTACTGTTCTTGTCAGTTTCCTAAGCAGAGTTGAACTAGATATGGCCCATGTGTATAGGATTCACAGTTCTTTTATTCTGAGCAAGCTCACTGTTCGGATTCCATAGGATACACAGTAGAGAAGAAGAGTGCTCTTTTCTCAAAAGCAGAGTGTGTTTCTTGTAACGCGAGCTAGCGTTAGTTTCGCAGTCCTAAATGGAGTTGAATCACATGCAGTTTCTTGTCCTACGAGCAAGAGTTGTTTTCTGGTAAGGAAAGTCACTATTGTGCTCCCATTGCCATACACAGTGCAAATATCATTCGCGTCTGTTCCCAGCAAGTACAGTGTATTGGACTAAAGCGGAGCTACTGTTCTTGTCAGTTTCCTAAGCAGAGTTGAACTAGATATGGCCCATGTGTGTAGGAAGCACAGTTCTTTTGTTCTGAGAATGCTCACTGTTCTGGCCTTATAGGAAAGACATTAGAGTAGAAGAGTGCTCTTTTCTCAAAAGCAGAGTGTGTTTCTTGTAAGGCGAGCTAGCGTTTGTTTCCCAGTCCTAAATGGAGTTGAATCACATGCAGTGTCTGGTCCTACGAGCAAGAGTTTTTTTCTGGTAAGAAGAGTCACTATTGCGCTCCCATTGTCATAAACAGGGCAAATAGCACTGGCATCTATTCCCAGCAAGTACAGTGTATTGGACTGAAGAGGATCTACTGTTCTTGTCAGTTTCCTAAGCATAATTGAACTAGATATGGCCCGTGTGTAGGAAGCACAGTTCCTTTGTTCTGAGCAAGCTAACTGTTTTGGCCCTATAGGAAACACAGTAGAGTAGAAGAGTGATCATTTCTCAAAAGCAGAGTGTGTTTCTTGTAAGGCGAGCTAGCGTTTGTTTCCCAGTCCTAAATGGAGTTGAATCACATGCAGTTTTTGGTCCTACGAGCAAGAGTTGTTTTCTGGTAAGAAAAGTCACTATTGTGCTCCCATTGGCATACACAGTGCAAATAGCACTCGCGTCTGTTCCCAGCAACTACAGTGTATTGGACTGAAGAGGATCTACTGTTCTTGTCAGTTTCCTAAGCAGAATTGAACTAGATATGGCCGTATTTGTAGGAAGCACAGTTCTTTTGTTCTGAGCAAACTCACTGTTCTGGCCCTATAGGAAACACATTAGAGTAGAAGAGTGCTCTTTTCTCAAAAGCAGAGTGTGTTTCTTGTAAGGCGAGCTAGCGTTTGTTTCCCAGTCCTAAATGGAGTAGAATCACATGCAGTTTTTGGTCCTACGAGCAAGAGTTGTTTTTTGGTAAGGAAAGTCACTATTGTGCTCCCATTGCCATACACAGTGCAAATAGCACTCACGTCTGTTCCCAGCAAGTACAGTGTATTGGACTGAAAAGGAGCTACTGTTCTTGTCAGTTTCCTAAGCAGAGTTGAACTAGATATGGCCCATGTGTATAGGAAGCCCAGTTCTTTTGTTCTGAGCAAGTTCACTGTTCGGATCCCATAGGATACACAGTAGAGTAGAAGAGTGCTCTTTTCTCAAAAGCAGAGTGTGTTCCTTCAATGGCGAGCTAGCGTTTGTTTCCCAGTCCTAATTGGAGTTGAATCACATGCAGTTTCTTGTCCTACGAGCAAGAGTTGTTTTCTGGTAAGAAGAGTCACTATTGTGCTCCCATTGCCATACACAGTGCAAATAGCACTCGCGTCTGTTCCCAGCAAGTACAGTGTATTGGACTGAAGCAGAGCTACTGTTCTTGTCAGTTTTCTAAGCAGAGTTGAACTAGATATGGCCCATGTGTATAGAAAGCACAGTTCTTTTATTCTGAGCAAGCTCACTGTTCGGATTCCATAGGATACACAGTAGAGAAGAAGAGTGCTCTTTTCTCCAAAGCAGAGTGTGTTTCTTGTAAGGCAAGCTAGCATTTGTTTCCCAGTCCTAAATGGAGTTGAATCACATGCAGTTTCTTGTCCTACGAGCAAGAGTTGTTTTCTGGTAAGAAGAGTCACTATTGCGCTCCCATTGTCTTACACAGGGCAAATAGTACTGGCGTCTGTTCTCAGCATGTACGGTGTATTGGACTGAAGAGGACCTACTGTTCTTGTCACTTTCCTAAGCAGAATTGAACTACATAAGGCGGTATTTGTAGGAAGCACAGTTCTTTTTTTCTGAGCAAACTCACTGTTCTGGCCCTATAGGAAACACAGTAGAGTAGAAGAGTCCTCTTTTCTCAAAAGCAGAGTGTGTTCCTTGTAAGGCGAGCTAGCGTTTGTTTCCCAGTCCTAAATGGAGTTGAATCACATGCAGTTTCTTGTCCTACGAGCAAGAGTTGTTTTCTGGTAGGAAGAGTCACTGTTGTGCTCCCATTGCCATACACAGTGCAAATAGCACTCGCGTCTGTTCCCAGCAAGTACAGTGTATTGGACTGAAGCAGAGCTTCTGTTCTTGTCAGTTTCCTAAGCAGAGTTGAACTAGATATGGCCCATGTGTGTAGGAAGAACAGTTCTTTTATTCTGAGCAAGCTCACTGTTCAGATTCCATAGGATACACAGTAGAGAAGAAGAGTGCTCTTTTCTCCAAAGCAGAGTGTGTTTCTTGTAAGGCGAGCTAGCATTTGTTTTCCAGTCCTAAATAGAGTTGAATCACATGCAGTTTCCTGTCCTACGAGCAAGAGTTGTTTTCTGGAAAGAAGAGTCACTATTGCGCTCCCATTGTCATACACAGGGCAAATAGCACTGGCGTCTGTTCCCAGCATGTACAGTTTATTGGACTGAAGAGGACCTACTGTTCTTGTCACTTTCCTAAGCAGAATTGAACTAGATAAGGCGGTATTTGTAGGAAGCACAGTTTTTTTTTTTCTGAGCAAATCACTGTTCTGGCCCTATAGGAAACACAGTAGAGTAGAAGAGTCCTCTTTTCTCAAAAGCAGAGTGTGTTTCTTGTAAGGTGAGCTAGCGTTTGTTTCCCAGTCCTAAATGGAGTTGAATCACATGCAGTTTTTGGTCCTTTGACCAAGAATTGTTTTCTGGTAAGGAAAGTCACTATTGTGCTCCCATTGCCAAACACAGTGCAAATAGCACTTACGTCTGTTCCCAGCAAGAACAGTGTATTGGACTGAAGAGGAGCTACTGTTCTTGTCAGTTTCCAAAGCAGAGTTGAACTAGATATGGCCCGTGTGTGTTGGAATAACAGTTCTTTTATTCTGAGCAAGCTCACTGTTCGGACCCCATAGGAAACACAGTCGAGTAGAAGAGTGCACTTTTCTCAAAAGCAGAGTGTGTTTCCTGTAAGGCAAGCTAGCGTTTGTTTCCCAGTCCTAAATGGAGTTGAATCACATGCAGTTTCTTGTCCTATGAGCAATAGTTGTTTTCTGGTAAAAAGAGTCACTATTGTGCTCCCATTGTCATACACAGGGCAAATAGCACTGGCGTCTGTTCCCAGCATGTACAGTATATTGGACTGAAGAGGATCTACTGTTCTTGTCAGTTTCCTAAGCAGAATTGAACTAGATATGGCCGTATTTGTAGGAAGCACAGTTGTTTTGTTCTGACAAAACTCACTGTTCTGACCATATAGGAAACACAGTCGAGTAGAAGAGTGCTCTTTTCTCAAAAGCAGAGTGTGTTTCTTGTAAGGGGAGCTAGCGTTTGTTACCCAGTCCTAAATAGAGTTGAATCCCATGCAGTTTCTTGTCCTGCGAGCAAGAGTTGTTTTCTGGTAAGGAAAGTCACTATTGTGCTCCCATTGCCATACACAGTGCAAATAGCACTCTCGTCTGTTCCCAGCAAGTACAGTGTATTGGACTGAAAAGGAGCTACTGTTCTTGTCAGTTTCCTAAGCAGAGTTGAACTAGATATGGCCCATGTCTGTAGGAAGCACAGTTCTTTTGTTCTGAGCAAGCTCACTGTTCGGACACCATAGGAAACACAGTAGAGTAGAAGAGTGCTCTTTTCTCAAAAGCAGAGTATGTTTCTTGTAAGGCGAGCTAGCGTTTGTTTCCCAATCCTAAATGGAGTTGAATCACATGCAGTTTCTGGTCCTACGAGCAAGAGTTTTTTTCTGGTAAGAAGAGTCACTATTGTGCTCCCATTGTCATATACAGGGCAAATAGCACTGGCATCTGTTCCCAGCATGTACAGTGTTTCGGACTGAAGAGGATCTACTGTTCTTGTCAGTTTCCTAAGCAGAGTTGAACTAGATATGGCCCGTGTGTGTAGGAAGCACAGTTCTTTTGTTCTGAGCAGGTCACTGTTCAGACCCCTTGGATACAAAGTAGAGTAGAAGAGTGCTCTTTTCTCAAAAGCAGAGTGTGTTTCTTGTAAGGCGAGCTAGTGTTTGTTTCCAAGTCTTAATGGAGTTGAATCACATGCAGTTTCTTGTCCTACGAGCAAGAGGAGTTTTCTGGTAAGAAGAGTCACTATTGTGCTCCCATTGTCATACAAAGGGCAAATAGCACTGGCATCTGTTCCCAGCATGTACAGTGTTTCGGACTGAAGAGGATCTACTGTTCTTGTCAGTTTCCTAAGCAGAGTTGAACTATATATGGCCCGTGTGTGTAGGAAGCACAGTTCTTTGGTTCTGAGCAAGCTCACTCTTCGGACACCATAGGAAACACAGTAGAGTAGAAGAGTGCTCTTTTCTCAAAAGCAGAGTGTGTTTCTTGTAAGGTGAGCTAGCGTTTGTTTCCCAATCCTAAATGGAGATGAATCACATGCAGATTCTCGTCCTACGAGCAAGAGTTGTTTTCTGGTAAGAAGAGTCACTATTGCGCTCCCATTGTCATACACAGGGCAATTAGCACTGGCGTCTGTTCCCAGCATGTACAGTGTATTGGACTGAAGAGGATCTACTGTTCTTGTCAGTTTCCTAAGCAGAATTGAACTAGATATGGCCGTGTGTGTAGGAAGCACAGTTTTTTGTTCTGAGCAAGCTCACTGTTCTGGCCCTATAGGAAACAAAGTAGAGTAGAAGAGTGATGGTTTCGAAAAAGCAGAGTGTCTTTCTTGTAAGACGAGCTAGCGTTTGTTTCCCAGTCCTAAATGGAGTTGAATCACATGCAGTTTCTGGTCCTAAGAGCAAGAGTTGTTTTCTGGTAAGGAAAGTCACTATTGCGCTCCCATTGCCATACACAGTGTAAATAGCACTCGCGTCTGTTCCCAGCAAGTGCAGTGTATTGGACTGAAGAAGAGCTACTTTTCTTGTCAGTTTCCTAAGCAGAGTTGAACCAGATATGGCCCATGTGTGTAGGAAACACAGTTCTTTTGTTCTGAGCAAGCTCTCTGTACGGACCTCATAAGAAACACAGTAGAGTAGAAGACTGCTCTTTTCTCAAAAGCAGATTGTGTTTCTTGTAAGGCGAGCTAGCGTTTGTTTCCCAATCCTAAATAGAGATGAATCACATGCAGTTGCTTGTCCTTCAAGTAAGAGATGTTTTCTAATAAGAAGAGTCACTATTGCGCTCCCATTGTCATACACAGGGCAAATAGCACTGGCGCCGGTTCCCAGCATGTACAGTGTATTGGACTGAAGAGCATCTACTGTTCTTCTCAATTTCCTAAGCAGAGTTGAACTAGATATGGCCCGTGTGTGTAGGAAGCACAGTTCTTTTGTTCTGAGATTGCTCACTGTTCCAGCCTTATAGGAAAGACATTAGAGTAGAAGAGTGCTCCTTTCTCAAAAGCAGAGTGTGTTTCTTGTAAGTCAAGCTAGCGTTTGTTTCCAAGTCCTAAATGGAGTTGAATCACATGCAGTTTCTGGTCCTAGGAGCAAGAGTTGTTATCTGGTAAGAAGAGTCACTATTGCGCTTCCATTGTCATAAACGGGGCAAATAGCACTGGCATCTGTTCCCACCAAGTACAGTGTATTGGAATGAAGAGGAGCTGCTGTTCTTGTCAGTTTCCTAAGCATAATTGAACTAGATATGGCCCGTGTGTGTAGGAAGCACAGTTCTTTTGTTCTGAGGAAGCTCACTGTTCGGACCCCATAGGAAACACAGTAGAGTAGAGGAGTGCTCCTTTCTCAAAAGCAGAGTGTGTTTCTTGTAAGGCAAGCTAGCATTTGTTTCCCAGTCCTAAATGGAGTTGAATCACATGCTGTTTTTGGTCCTACGAGCAAGAGTTGTTTTCTGGTAATAAAGTCACTGTTGCGTTCCCATTGCCATACACAGTATAAATAGCACTCGCATCTGTTCCCAGCAAGTACAGTGTATTGGACTGAAGCGGAGCTACTGTTCTTGTCAGTTTCCTAAGCAGAGTTGAACTAGATATGGCCCGTGTGTGTAGGAAGCACAGTTATTTTGTTCTGAGCAAGCTCATTGTTCGGACCCCATATGAACCACAGTAGAATAGAAGACTGCTCTTTTATCAAAAGCAGAGTGTGTTTCCTGTAAGGCGAGCTAGCGTTTGTTTCTCAGTCCTAAATGGATTTGAATCACATGCAGTTTTTGGTCCTACGAGCAAGAGTTGTTTTCTGGAAAGGAAAGTCACTATTGTGCTCCCATTTACATACACAGTGCAAATAGCACTCGCATCTGTTCCCAGCAAGTACAGTGTATTGGACTGAAGCGGAGCTACTGTTCTTGTCAGTTTCCGAAGCAGAGTTGAACTAGATATGGCCCCTGTGTGTAGGAAGCACAGTTCTTTTGTTCTGAGCAAGCTCACTGTTCGGACCCCATAGGAAACACAGTAGAGTAGAAGAGTGCTCTTTTCTCAAAAGCAGTGTGTGTTTCTTGTAAGGCGAGCTAGCGTTTGTTTCCCAGTTCTAAATGGAGTTGAATCACATGCAGTTTCTGTTCCTATGAGCAAGAATTGTTTTCTGGGAAGAAGAGTCACTATTGTGCTCCCATTGCCATACACAGTGCAAATAGCACTCGCGTCTGTTCCCAGCAAGTACAGTGTATTGGACTGAAGAGGAGCTACTGTTCATGTCAGTTTCCTAAGCAGAGTTGAACTAATTATGGCCCCTGTGTGTAGGAAGCACAGTTCTTTTGTTCTGAGCAAGCTCACTGTTCAGACACCATAGGAAACACAGTAGAGTAGAAGAGTGCTCTTTTCTCAAAAGCAGAGTGTGTTTCTTGTAAGGTGAGCTAGCGTTGGTTTCCCAATCCTAAATGGAGATGAATCACATGCAGTTTCTTGTCCTACGAGCAAGAGTTGTTTTCTGGTAAGAAGAGTCACTATTGTGCTCCCATTGTGATACATAGGGCAAATAGCACTGGCGTCTGTTCCCAGCATGTACAGTGTATTGGACTGAAGAGGATCTAGTGTTCTTGTCAGTTTCCTAAGCAGACTTGAACTAGATATGGCCCGTGTGTATAGGAAGCACAGTTCTATTGTTCTGAGAATGCTCACTGTTCTGGCCCTATAGGAAACACAGTAGAGTAGAAGAGTGCTCTTTTCTCAAAAGCAGAGTGTGTTTCTTGTAAGGCGAGCTAGCGTTTGTTTCCCAGTCCTAAATGTAGTTGAATCCCATGCAGTTTCTGGACCTATGAGCATGAATTGTTTTCTGGTAAGAAGAGTCACTATTGTGCTCCCATTGTCATACACAGGGCAATTAGCACTGGCGTCTGTTCCCAGCATGTACAGTGTATTGGACTGAAGAGGATCTACTGTTCTTGTCAGTTTCCTAAGTAGAATTGAACTAGATATGGCCGTGTGCGTAGGTAGCACAGTTCTTTTGTTCTGAGCAAGCTCACTGTTCTGGCCCTATAAGAAACAAAGTAGAGTAGAAGAGTGATGGTTTCGAAAAAGCAGAGTGTCTTTCTTGTAAGACGAGCTAGCGTTTGTTTCCCAGTCCTAAATGGAGTTGAATCACATGCAGTTTCTGGTCCTACGAGCAAGAGTTGTTTTCTGGTAAGGAAAGTCACTATTGCAATCCCATTGCCATACACAGTGCAAATAGCACTCGCGTCTGCTCCCAGCAAGTGCAGTGTATTGGACTGAAGAAGAGCTACTGTTCTTGTCAGTTTCCTAAGCAGAGTTGAAGTAGATATGGCCCATGTGTGTAGGAAACACAGTTCTTTTGTTCTGAGCAAGCTCACTGTACGGACCCCATAAGAAACACAGTAGAGTAGAAGACTGCTCTTTTCTCAAAAGCAGAGTGTGTTTCTTGTAAGGCGAGCTAGCATTTGTTTCCCAATCCTAAATGGAGATGAATCACATGCAGTTTCTTGTCCTACGAGTAAGAGATGTTTTCTGGTTATAAGAGTCACTATTGCGCTACCATTGTCATATACAGGGCAAATAGCACTGGCGTCTGTTCCCAGCATGTACAGTGTATTGGACTGAAGAGCATCTACTGTTTTTGTCAGTTTCCTAAGCAGAGTTGAACTAGATATGGCCACTGTGTGCTAGGAAGCACAGTTCTTTTGTTCTGAGAATGCTCACTGTTCTGGCCTTATAGGAAAGACATTAGAGTAGAAGCGTGCTCCTTTCTCAAAAGCAGAGTGTGTTTCTTGTAAGTCAAGCTAGCGTTTGTTTCCCAGTTCTAAATGGAGTTGAATCACATGCAGTTTCTGGACCTACGAGCAACAGTTGTTTTCTGGTAAGAAGAGTCACTATTGCGCTCCCATTGTCATAAACGGGGCAAATAGCACTGGCATCTGTGTACAGATGTATTGGACTGAAGAGGATCTGCTGTTCTTGTCAGTTTCCTAAGCATAATTGAACTAGATATGGCCCGTGTGTGTAGGAAGCACAGTTCTTTTGTTCTGAGCAAGCTCACTGTTTGGACCCCATAGGAAACACAGTAGAGTAGAGGAGTGCTCTTTTCTCAAAAGCAGAGTGTGTTTCTTGTAAGGTGAGCTAGAGTTTGTTTCCCAATCAGAAATGGAGTTGAATCCCATGCAGTTTCTGGTCCTACGAGCAAGAGGTGTTTTCTGATAAGAAGAGTCACTATTGCACTCCTATTGACATACACAGTGCAAATAGCACGCGCGTCTGTTCCCAGCTAGTACAGTGTATTGGACAGAAGAGGAGCTACCGTTCTTGTCAGTTTCCTAATTAGAGTTGAACTAGATATGGCCCATGTGTGTAGGAAGCACAGTTCTTTTGTTCTGAGCAAGCTCACTGTTCAGAACCCATAGGAAACACAGTAGAGTAGAAGAGTGCTCTTTTTTCAAAAGCTGAGTGTGTTTCTTGTAAGGCAAGCTAGCATTTGTTTCCCAGTCCTAAATGGAGTTGAATCACATGCAGTTTCTTGTCCTACGAGCAAGAGTTGTTTTCTGGTAAGGAAAGTCACTATTGCACTCCCATTGCCATACACAGTGCAAATAGCACTCGTGTCTGTTCCCAGCAAGTACAGTGAATTGGACTGAAGCGGAGCTAATGTTCTTGTCAGTTTCCTAAGCAGAGTTGAACTAGATATGGCCCGTGTTTGTAGGAAGCACAGTTCTTTTGTTCTGAGCAAGCTCACTGTTCGGACCCCATAGGAAACACAGTCGAGTAGAAGACTGCTCTTTTCTCAAAATCAGAGTGTCTTTCTTGTAAGGCGAGCTAGCGTTTGTTTCCCATTCCTAAATGGAGTTGAATTACATCCAGTTTTTGGTCCTATGAGCAAGAGTTGTTTTCTGGTAAGGAAAGTCACTATTGTGCTCCCATTGCCATACACAGTGCAAATAGCACTCGCGTCTGTTCCCAGCAAGTACAGTGTATTGGACTGAAAAGGAGCTACTGTTCTTGTCAGTTTCCTAAGCAGAGTTGAACTAGATATGGCCCATGTGTGGAGGAAGCACAGTTCTGTTGTTCTGAGCAAGCTCACTGTTCGGTCCCCATAGGATACACAGTAGAGTAGAAGAGTGCTCTTTTCTCAAAAGCAGTGTGTGTTTCTTGTAAGGTGAGCTAGCGTTTGTTTCCCAGTCCTAAATAGAGTTGAATCCCATGCAGTTTCTTGTCCTACGAGCAAGAGTTGTTTTCTGGTAAGAAGAGTCACTATTGTGCTCCCATTGCCATACACAGTGCAAATAGCACTCGCGTCTGTTCCCAGCAAGTGCAGTGTATTGGACTGAAGAAGAGCTACTGTTCTTGTCAGTTTCCTAAGCAGTGTTGAACTAGATATGGCCCATGTGTGTAGGAAACACAGTTCTTTTGTTCTGAGCAAGCTCTCTGTACGGACCTCATAAGAAACACAGTAGAGTAGAAGACTGCTCTTTTCTCAAAAGCAGATTGTGTTTCTTGTAAGGCGAGCTAGCGTTTGTTTCCCAATCCTAAATGGAGATGAATCACATGCAGTTGCTTGTTCTTCAAGTAAGAGATGTTTTCTAGTAAGAAGAGTCACTATTGCGCTCCCATTGTCATACACAGGGCAAATAGCACTGGCGTCGGTTACCAGCATGTACAGTGTATTGGACTGAAGAGCATCTACTGTTTTCTCAATTTCCTAAGCAGAGTTGAACTAGATATGGCCCGTGTGTGTAGGAAGCACAGTTCTTTTGTTCTGAGATTGCTCACTGTTCAGCCTTATAGGAAAGACATTAGAGTAGAAGAGTGCTCCTTTCTCAAAAGCAGAGTGTGTTTCTTGTAAGTCAAGCTAGCGTTTGTTTCCAAGTCCTAAATGGAGTTGAATCACATGCAGTTTCTGGTCCTAAGAGCAAGAGTTGTTATCTGGTAAGAAGAGTCACTATTGCGCTTCCATTGTCATAAACGGGGCAAATAGCACTGGCATCTGTTCCCACCAAGTACAGTGTATTTGAATGAAGAGGAGCTGCTGTTCTTGTCAGTTTCCTAAGCATAATTGAACTAGATATGGCCCTTGTGTGTAGGAAGCACAGTTCTTTTGTTCTGAGCAAGCTCACTGTTCGGACCCCATAGGAAACACAGTAGAGTAGAGGAGTGCTCCTTTCTCAAAAGCAGAGTGTGTTTCTTGTAAGGCAAGCTAGCATTTGTTTCCCAGTCCTAAATGGAGTTGAATCACATGCTGTTTTTGGTCCTACGAGCAAGAGTTGTTTTCTGGTAATAAAGTCACTGTTGCGTTCCCATTGCCATACACAGTATAAATAGCACTCGCATCTGTTCCCAGCAAGCACAGTGTATTGGACTGAAACGGAGCTACTGTTCTTGTCAGATTCCTAAGCAGAGTTGAAATAGATATGGCCCGTGTGTGTAGGAAGCACAGTTATTTTGTTCTGAGCAAGCTCATTGTTCGGACCCCATGTGAACCACAGTAGAATAGAAGACTGCTCTTTTCTCAAAAGCAGAGTGTGTTTCTTGTAAGGCGAGCTAGCGTTTGTTTCCCAGTCCTAAATGGATTTGAATCACATGCAGTTTTTGGTCCTACGAGCAAGAGTTGTTTTCTGGAAAGGAAAGTCACTATTGTGCTCCCATTTACATACACAGTGCAAATAGCACTCGCATCTGTTCCCAGCAAGTACAGTGTATTGGACTGAAGCGGAGCTACTGTTCTTGTCAGTTTCCAAAGCAGAGTTGAACTAGTTATGGCCCCTGTGTGTAGGAAGCATAGTTCTTTTGTTCTGAGCAAGCTCACTGTTCGGACCCCATAGGAAACACAGTAGAGTAGAAGAGTGCTCTTTTCTCAAAAGCAGTGTGTGTTTCTTGTAAGGCTAGCTAGCGTTTGTTTTCCAGTTCTAAATGGAGTTGAATCACATGCAGTTTCTGTTCCTATGAGCAAGAATTGTTTTCTGGGAAGAAGAGTCACTATTGTGCTCCCATTGTCATACACAGGGCAATTAGCACTCGCATCTGTTCCCAGCAAGTACAGTGTATTGGACTGAAGTGGAGCTACTGTTCTTGTCAGTTTCCTAAGCAGAGTTGAACTAGATATGGCCCATGTGTATGGGAAGCACAGTTCTTTTGTTCTGAGCAATCTCACTGTTCGGATCCCATAGGATACACAGTAGAGTAGAAGAGTGCTCTTTCCTCAAAAGCAGAGTTTGTTCCTTCTAAGGCGAGCTAGCGTTTGTTTCCCAGTCCTAAATGGAGTTGAATCACATGCAGTTTCTTGTCCTAGGAGCAAGAGTTGTTTTCTGGTAAGAAGAGTCACTATTGTGCTCCCATTTCCATACACAGTGCAAATAGCACTCGAGTCTCTTCCCAGCAAGTACAGTGTATTGGACTGAAGCGGAGCTACTGTTCTTGTCAGTTTCCTAAGCAGAGTTGAACTAGATATGGCCCATGTGTATAGGAAGCACAGTTCTTTTATTCTGAGCAAGCTCACTGTTCGGATTCCATAGGATACACAGTAGAGAAGAAGCGTGCTCTTTTCTCCAAAGCAGAGTGTGTTTCTTGTAAGGCGAGCTAGCATTTGTTTCCCAGTCCTAAATGGAGTTGAATCACATGCAGTTTCTTGTCCTACGAGCAAGAGTTGTTTTCTGGTAAGAAGAGTCACTATTGCGCTCCCATTGTCATACACAGGGCAAATAGCACTGGCGTCTGTTCCCAGCATGTACAGTGTATTGGACTGAAGAGGACCTACTGTTCTAGTCACTTTCCTAAGCAGAATTGAACTAGATAACGCGGTATTTGTAGGAAGCACAGTTCTTTTTTTCTGAGCAAACTCACTGTTCTGGTCCTATAGGAAACACAGTAGAGTAGAAGAGTGCTCTTTTCTCAAAAGCAGAGTGTGTTTCTTGTAAGACGAGCTAGCGTTTGTTTCCCAGTCCTAAATGGAGTTGAATCACATGCAGTTTCTTGTCCTACGAGCAAGAGTTGTTTTCTGGTAAGGAAAGTCACTATTGTGCTCCCATTGCCATACACAGTGCAAATATCATTCGCGTCTGTTCCCAGCAAGTACAGTGTATTGGACTAAAGCGGAGCTACTGTTCTTGTCAGTTTCCTAAGCAGAGTTGAACTAGATATGGCCCATGTGTGTAGGAAGCACAGTTCTTTTGTTCTGAGAATACTCACTGTTCTGGCCTTATAGGAAAGACATTAGAGTAGAAGAGTGCTCTTTTCTCAAAACCATAGTGTGTTTCTTGTAAGGCGAGCTAGCGTTTGTTTCCCAGTCCTAAATGGAGTTGAATCACATGCAGTGTCTGGTCCTACGAGCAAGAGTAGTTTTCTGGTAAGAAGAGTCACTATTGTGCTCCCATTGTCATACACAAGGCAAATACCACCGGCGTCTAATCCCAGCAAGTAGAGTGTATTGGACTGAAGAGGATCTACCTTTCTTGTCAGTTTCCTAAGCAGAGTTGAACTAGATATGGCCCGTGTGTGTAGGAAGCACAGTTCTTTTGTTGTGAGCAAGCTCACTGTTCGGACCCCATAGGAAACACAGTAGAGTAGAAGAGTGCTCTTTTCTCAAAAGCAGAGTGTGTTTCCTGTAAGGCAAGCTAGCGTTTGTTTCCCTGTCCTAAATGGAGTTGAATCACATCCTGTTTTTGGTCCTACGAGCAAGAGTTTTTTTCTGGTAAGGAAAGTCACTATTGCGCTCCAATTTCTATACACAGTGCAAATAGCACTCGCGTCTGTTCCCAGCAAGTACAGTGTATTGGACTGGAGCGGAGCTACTGTTCTTTTCAGTTTCCTAAGCAGAGTTGAACTAGATATGGCCCGTGTCTGTAGGAAGCACAGTTCTTTTATTCTGAGCAAGCTCACTGTTCGGATTCCATAGGATACACAGTAGAGTAGATGAGTGCTCTTATCTCAAAGGCAGAGTGTGTTTCTTGTAAGGCGAGCTGGCATTTGTTTCCCAGTCCTAAATGGAGTTGAATCACATGCAGTTTCTTGTCCTACGAGCAAGAGTTGTTTTCTGGTAAGAAGAGTCACTATTGTGCTCCCATTGTCATACACAGGCAAATAGCACTGGCGTCTGTTCCCAGCATGTCCAGTGTATTGGACTGAAGAGGATCTACTGTTCTTGTCACTTTCCTAAGCAGAATTGAACTGTATAAGGCGATATTTGTAGGAAGCACAGTTCTTTTGATCTGAGCAAGCTCACTGTTCTGGCACTATGGGAAACACAGTAGAGTAGAAGAGTGCTCTTTTCTCAAAATCAGAGTGTGTTTCCTGTAAGGCGAACTAGAGTTTGTTTCCCAGTCCTAAATGGTGTTGAATCACATGCAATTTCTGGTCCTATGAGCATGAATTTTTTCTGGTAAGAAGAGACACTATTGCGCTCCCATTGTCATACACAGGGCAATTAGCACTGGCGTCTGTTCCCAGCATGTACAGTGTATTGGACTGAAGAGGATCTACTGTTCTTGTCAGTTTCCTAAGCCGAATTGAACTAGATATGGCCGTGTGTGTAGGAAGCACAGTTCTTTTGTTCTGAGTAAGCTCACTGTTCTGGCCCTATAGGAAACAAAGTAGAGTAGAAGAGTGATTTTTCGAAAAAGCAGAGTGTGTTTCTTGTAAGGAGAGCTAGCGTTTGGTTCCCAGTCCTAAATGGAGTTGAATCACATGTAGTTTTTGGTTCTACGAGCAAGAGTTGTTTTCTGGTAAGGAAAGTCACTATTGCGCTCCCATTGCCATACAAAGTGCAAATAACACTCGCGTCTGTTCCCAGCAAGTACAGTGTATTGGACTGAAGAGGAGCTACTGTTCTTGTCAATTTCCAAAGCAGAGTTGAACTAGATATGGCCCGTGTGTGTAGGAAGCACAGTTCTTTTGATCTGAGCAAGCTCACTCTTCGGACACCATAGGAAACACAGTAGAGTAGAAGAGTGCTCTTTTCTCAAAAGCACAGTGTGTTTCTTGTAAGGCGAGCTAGCGTTTGTTTCCCAGTCCTAAATGGAGTTGAATCCCATGCAGTTTCTTGTCCTAGGAGGAAGAGTTGTTTTCTGGTAAGAAGAGTCACTATTGCGCTCCCATTGTCATACACAGGGCAAATAGCACTGGCGTCTGTTCCCAGCAAGTACAGTGTATTGGACTGAAGAGGTTCTACTGTTCTTGTCAGTTTCCTAAGCAGAATTGAACTAGATATGGCCGTATTTGTAGGAAGCACAGTTGTTCTTCTGAGCAAAGTCACTGTTCTGGCCCTATAGGAAACACAGTAGAGTAGAACAGTGCTCTTTTCTCAAAAGCAGAGTGTGTTTCTTGTAAGGCGAGCTAGAGTTTGTTTCCCAGTCCTAAATGAAGTTGAATCACATGCTGTTTCTTGTCCTACGAGCAAGAGTTGTTTTCTGGTAAGGAAAGTCACTTTTGTGCTCCCATTGCCATACACAGTGCAAATAGCACTCGCGTCTGTTCCCAGGAAGTACAGTGAATTGGACTGAAGCGGAGCTAATGTTCTTGTCAGTTTCCTAAGCAGAGTTGAACTAGATATGGCCCCTGTTTGTAGGAAGCACAGTTCTTTTATTCTGAGCAAGCTCACTGTTTAGACACCATAGGAAACACAGTCGAGTAGAAGAGTGCTCTTTTCTCAAAAGCAGTGTGTGTTTCTTGTAAGGGGAGCAAGCGTTTGTTACCCAGTCCTAAATGGAGTTGAATCACATGCAGTTTCTTGTCCTACGAGCAAGAGTTGTTTTCTGGTAAGAAGAGTCACTATTGTGCTCCCATTGTCATACACAGGGCAAATAGCACTGGCGTATGTTCACAGCATGTACAGTGTACTGGACTGAAGAGGATCTACTGTTCTTGTCAGTTTCTTAAGCAGAATTGAACTAGATATGGCCATGTGTGTAGGAAGCACAGTTCTTTTTTTCTGAGCAAGCTCACTGTTCTGGCCCTATAGGAAACACAGTAGAGTAGAAGAGTGCTCTTGCCTCAAAAGCAGAGTGTGTTTCTTGTAAGGCTAGCTAGCGTTTGTTTCCCAGTCCTAAATGTAGTTGAATCACATGCAGTTTTTCGTCCTATGAGCAACAGTTTTTTTCTGGTAAGGAAAGTAACTATTGCTCTCCCACCGCCATACACAGTGCAAATAGCACTGGCGTGTGTTCCCAGCAAGTACAGTGTATTGGACTGAAGAGGAGCTACCGTTCTTGTCAGTTTCCTAAGCAGAGTTGAACTAGATATGGCCGTGTGTGTAGGAAGCACATTTCTTTTGTTCTGAGCAAGCTCACTCTTCGGACCCCATAGGAAACACAGTAAAGTAGAAGAGTCCTGTTTTTTCAAAAGCAGAGTGTGTTTCTTATAAGGAGAGCTAGCATTTGTTTCCCAATCACATATGGAGTTGAATCCCATGCAGTTTCTGGTCCTATGAGCAAGAGTTGTTTTCTGAAAAGAAGAGTCACTATTGCGCTCCTATTGCCATACACAGTGCAAATAGCACTCGCGTCTGTACCCAGCAAGTACAGTGTATTGGACTGAAGAGGAGCTACAGTTCTTGTCAGTTTCATAAGCAGAGTTGAACTAGATATGGCCCGTGTGTGTAGGAAGCACAGTTCTTTTGTTCTGAGCAAGCTCACTGTTCGGACCCCATAGGAAACACAGTAGAGAAGAGGGGTCTTTTCTCAAAAGCAGAGTGTGTTTCTTGTAAGGCGAGCTAGCGTTTGTTTCCCAGTCCTAAATGGAGTTGAATCACATGCAGTTTCTGGTCCTACCAGCAAGAGTTGTTTTCTGGTAAGAAGAGTCACTATTGTGCTCCCATTGTCATATACAAGGCAAATAGCACTGGCGTCTAATCCCAGCAAGTACAGTGTATTGGACTGAAGAGGAGCTACTGTTCTTGTCAATTTCCAAAGCAGAGTTGAACTAGATATGGCCCGTGTGTGTAGGAAGCACAGTTCTTTTGTTCTGAGCAAGCTCACTGTTTGGACCCCATAGGAAACACAGTAGAGTAGAGGAGTGCTCTTTTCTCAAAAGCAGAGTGTGTTTCTTGTAAGGTGAGCTAGTGTTTGTTTCCCAATCAGAAATGGAGTTGAATCCCATGCAGTTTCTGGTCCTACGAGCAAGAGGTGTTTTCTGATAAGAAGAGTCACTATTGCACTCCTATTGACATACACAGTGCAAATAGCACGCATGTCTGTTCCCAGCTAGTACAGTGTATTGGACTGAAGAGGAGCTACTGTTCTTGTCAGTTTCCTAATTAGAGTTGAACTAGATATGGCCCGTGTGTGTAGGAAGCACAGTTCTTTTGTTCTGAGCAAGCTCACTGTTCAGACCCCATAGGAAACACAGTAGAGTAGAAGAGTGCTCTTTTTTCAAAAGCTGAGTGCGTTTCTTGTAAGACAAGCTAGCATTTGTTTCCCAGTCCTAAATGGAGTTGAATCACATCCTGTTTTTGGTCCTACGAGCAAGAGTTGTTTTCTGGTAAGGAAAGTCACTATTGCACTCCCATTGCCATACACAGTCCAAATAGCACTCGTGTCTGTTCCCAGCAAGTACAGTGAATTGGACTGAAGCGGAGCTAATGTTCTTGTCAGTTTCCTAAGCAGAGTTGAACTAGATATGGCCCGTGTTTGTAGGAAGCACAGTTCTTTTGTTCTGAGCAAGCTCACTGTTCGGACCCCATAGGAAACACAGTCGAGTAGAAGACTGCTCTTTTCTCAAAATCAGAGTGTCTTTCATGTAAGGCGAGCTAGTGTTTGTTTCCCATTCCTAAATGGAGTTGAATTACATCCAGTTTTTGGTCCTATGAGCAAGAGTTGTTTTCTGGTAAAAAAAAAAGTCACTATTGTGCTCCCATTGCCATACACAGTGCAAATAGCACTCGCGTCTGTTCCCAGCAAGTACAGTGTATTGGACTGAAGCAGAGCTACTGTTCATGTCAGTTTCCTAAGCCTAGTTGAACTAGATATGGCCCCTGTGTGTAGGAAGCACAGTTCTTTTGTTCTGAGCAAGCTCACTGTTCGGAACGCATAGGAAACACAGTAGAGTAGAAGAGTGCTCTTTTCTCAAAACCAGAGTGTGTTTCTTGTAAGGCGAGCTAGCGTTTGTTTCCCAGTCCTAAATGGAGTTGAATCACCTGCAGTTTCTTGTCCTACGAGCAAGAGTTGTTTTCTGGTAAGATGAGTCACTATTGTGCTCCCCTTGTCATACACAGGGCAAATAGCACTGGCGTCTGTTCCCAGCATGTACAGTGTATTGGAATGAAGAGGATCTACTGTTCTTGTCAGTTTCCTAAGCAGAATTGAACTAGATATGGCCGTATTTGTAGGAAGCACAGTTCTTTTGTTCTGAGCAAACTCACTGTTCTTGCCCTATAGGAAACACAGTCGAGTAGAAGAGTGCTCTTTTCTCAAAAGCAGAGTGTGTTTCTTGTAAGGGGAGCTAGCGTTTGTTACCCAGTCCTAAATAGAGTTGAATCCCATGCAGTTTCTTGTCCTGCGAGCAAGAGTTGTTTTCTGGTAAGGAAAGTCACTATTGTGCTCCCATTGCCATACACAGTGCAAATAGCACTCTCGTCTGTTCCCAGCAAGTACAGTGTATTGGACTGAAAAGGAGCTACTGTTCTTGTCAGTTTCCTAAGCAGAGTTGAACTAGATATGGCCCATGTCTGTAGGAAGCACAGTTCTTTTGTTCTGAGCAAGCTCACTGTTCGGACACCATAGGAAACACAGTAGAGTAGAAGAGTGCTCTTTTCTCAAAAGCAGAGTATGTTTCTTGTAAGGCGAGCTAGCGTTTGTTTCCCAATCCTAAATGGAGTTGAATCACATGCAGTTTCTGGTCCTACGAGCAAGAGTTTTTTTCTGGTAAGAAGAGTCACTATTGTGCTCCCATTGTCATATACAGGGCAAATAGCACTGGCATCTGTTCCCAGCATGTACAGTGTTTCGGACTGAAGAGGATCTACTGTTCTTGTCAGTTTCCTAAGCAGAGTTGAACTAGATATGGCCCGTGTGTGTAGGAAGCACAGTTCTTTTGTTCTGAGCAGGTCACTGTTCAGACCCCTTGGATACAAAGTAGAGTAGAAGAGTGCTCTTTTCTCAAAAGCAGAGTGTGTTTCTTGTAAGGCGAGCTAGTGTTTGTTTCCAAGTCTTAATGGAGTTGAATCACATGCAGTTTCTTGTCCTACGAGCAAGAGGAGTTTTCTGGTAAGAAGAGTCACTATTGTGCTCCCATTGTCATACAAAGGGCAAATAGCACTGGCATCTGTTCCCAGCATGTACAGTGTTTCGGACTGAAGAGGATCTACTGTTCTTGTCAGTTTCCTAAGCAGAGTTGAACTATATATGGCCCGTGTGTGTAGGAAGCACAGTTCTTTGGTTCTGAGCAAGCTCACTCTTCGGACACCATAGGAAACACAGTAGAGTAGAAGAGTGCTCTTTTCTCAAAAGCAGAGTGTGTTTCTTGTAAGGTGAGCTAGCGTTTGTTTCCCAATCCTAAATGGAGATGAATCACATGCAGATTCTCGTCCTACGAGCAAGAGTTGTTTTCTGGTAAGAAGAGTCACTATTGCGCTCCCATTGTCATACACAGGGCAATTAGCACTGGCGTCTGTTCCCAGCATGTACAGTGTATTGGACTGAAGAGGATCTACTGTTCTTGTCAGTTTCCTAAGCAGAATTGAACTAGATATGGCCGTGTGTGTAGGAAGCACAGTTTTTTGTTCTGAGCAAGCTCACTGTTCTGGCCCTATAGGAAACAAAGTAGAGTAGAAGAGTGATGGTTTCGAAAAAGCAGAGTGTCTTTCTTGTAAGACGAGCTAGCGTTTGTTTCCCAGTCCTAAATGGAGTTGAATCACATGCAGTTTCTGGTCCTAAGAGCAAGAGTTGTTTTCTGGTAAGGAAAGTCACTATTGCGCTCCCATTGCCATACACAGTGTAAATAGCACTCGCGTCTGTTCCCAGCAAGTGCAGTGTATTGGACTGAAGAAGAGCTACTTTTCTTGTCAGTTTCCTAAGCAGAGTTGAACCAGATATGGCCCATGTGTGTAGGAAACACAGTTCTTTTGTTCTGAGCAAGCTCTCTGTACGGACCTCATAAGAAACACAGTAGAGTAGAAGACTGCTCTTTTCTCAAAAGCAGATTGTGTTTCTTGTAAGGCGAGCTAGCGTTTGTTTCCCAATCCTAAATAGAGATGAATCACATGCAGTTGCTTGTCCTTCAAGTAAGAGATGTTTTCTAATAAGAAGAGTCACTATTGCGCTCCCATTGTCATACACAGGGCAAATAGCACTGGCGCCGGTTCCCAGCATGTACAGTGTATTGGACTGAAGAGCATCTACTGTTCTTCTCAATTTCCTAAGCAGAGTTGAACTAGATATGGCCCGTGTGTGTAGGAAGCACAGTTCTTTTGTTCTGAGATTGCTCACTGTTCCAGCCTTATAGGAAAGACATTAGAGTAGAAGAGTGCTCCTTTCTCAAAAGCAGAGTGTGTTTCTTGTAAGTCAAGCTAGCGTTTGTTTCCAAGTCCTAAATGGAGTTGAATCACATGCAGTTTCTGGTCCTAGGAGCAAGAGTTGTTATCTGGTAAGAAGAGTCACTATTGCGCTTCCATTGTCATAAACGGGGCAAATAGCACTGGCATCTGTTCCCACCAAGTACAGTGTATTGGAATGAAGAGGAGCTGCTGTTCTTGTCAGTTTCCTAAGCATAATTGAACTAGATATGGCCCGTGTGTGTAGGAAGCACAGTTCTTTTGTTCTGAGGAAGCTCACTGTTCGGACCCCATAGGAAACACAGTAGAGTAGAGGAGTGCTCCTTTCTCAAAAGCAGAGTGTGTTTCTTGTAAGGCAAGCTAGCATTTGTTTCCCAGTCCTAAATGGAGTTGAATCACATGCTGTTTTTGGTCCTACGAGCAAGAGTTGTTTTCTGGTAATAAAGTCACTGTTGCGTTCCCATTGCCATACACAGTATAAATAGCACTCGCATCTGTTCCCAGCAAGTACAGTGTATTGGACTGAAGCGGAGCTACTGTTCTTGTCAGTTTCCTAAGCAGAGTTGAACTAGATATGGCCCGTGTGTGTAGGAAGCACAGTTATTTTGTTCTGAGCAAGCTCATTGTTCGGACCCCATATGAACCACAGTAGAATAGAAGACTGCTCTTTTATCAAAAGCAGAGTGTGTTTCCTGTAAGGCGAGCTAGCGTTTGTTTCTCAGTCCTAAATGGATTTGAATCACATGCAGTTTTTGGTCCTACGAGCAAGAGTTGTTTTCTGGAAAGGAAAGTCACTATTGTGCTCCCATTTACATACACAGTGCAAATAGCACTCGCATCTGTTCCCAGCAAGTACAGTGTATTGGACTGAAGCGGAGCTACTGTTCTTGTCAGTTTCCGAAGCAGAGTTGAACTAGATATGGCCCCTGTGTGTAGGAAGCACAGTTCTTTTGTTCTGAGCAAGCTCACTGTTCGGACCCCATAGGAAACACAGTAGAGTAGAAGAGTGCTCTTTTCTCAAAAGCAGTGTGTGTTTCTTGTAAGGCGAGCTAGCGTTTGTTTCCCAGTTCTAAATGGAGTTGAATCACATGCAGTTTCTGTTCCTATGAGCAAGAATTGTTTTCTGGGAAGAAGAGTCACTATTGTGCTCCCATTGCCATACACAGTGCAAATAGCACTCGCGTCTGTTCCCAGCAAGTACAGTGTATTGGACTGAAGAGGAGCTACTGTTCATGTCAGTTTCCTAAGCAGAGTTGAACTAATTATGGCCCCTGTGTGTAGGAAGCACAGTTCTTTTGTTCTGAGCAAGCTCACTGTTCAGACACCATAGGAAACACAGTAGAGTAGAAGAGTGCTCTTTTCTCAAAAGCAGAGTGTGTTTCTTGTAAGGTGAGCTAGCGTTGGTTTCCCAATCCTAAATGGAGATGAATCACATGCAGTTTCTTGTCCTACGAGCAAGAGTTGTTTTCTGGTAAGAAGAGTCACTATTGTGCTCCCATTGTGATACATAGGGCAAATAGCACTGGCGTCTGTTCCCAGCATGTACAGTGTATTGGACTGAAGAGGATCTAGTGTTCTTGTCAGTTTCCTAAGCAGACTTGAACTAGATATGGCCCGTGTGTATAGGAAGCACAGTTCTATTGTTCTGAGAATGCTCACTGTTCTGGCCCTATAGGAAACACAGTAGAGTAGAAGAGTGCTCTTTTCTCAAAAGCAGAGTGTGTTTCTTGTAAGGCGAGCTAGCGTTTGTTTCCCAGTCCTAAATGTAGTTGAATCCCATGCAGTTTCTGGACCTATGAGCATGAATTGTTTTCTGGTAAGAAGAGTCACTATTGTGCTCCCATTGTCATACACAGGGCAATTAGCACTGGCGTCTGTTCCCAGCATGTACAGTGTATTGGACTGAAGAGGATCTACTGTTCTTGTCAGTTTCCTAAGTAGAATTGAACTAGATATGGCCGTGTGCGTAGGTAGCACAGTTCTTTTGTTCTGAGCAAGCTCACTGTTCTGGCCCTATAAGAAACAAAGTAGAGTAGAAGAGTGATGGTTTCGAAAAAGCAGAGTGTCTTTCTTGTAAGACGAGCTAGCGTTTGTTTCCCAGTCCTAAATGGAGTTGAATCACATGCAGTTTCTGGTCCTACGAGCAAGAGTTGTTTTCTGGTAAGGAAAGTCACTATTGCGATCCCATTGCCATACACAGTGCAAATAGCACTCGCGTCTGCTCCCAGCAAGTGCAGTGTATTGGACTGAAGAAGAGCTACTGTTCTTGTCAGTTTCCTAAGCAGAGTTGAAGTAGATATGGCCCATGTGTGTAGGAAACACAGTTCTTTTGTTCTGAGCAAGCTCACTGTACGGACCCCATAAGAAACACAGTAGAGTAGAAGACTGCTCTTTTCTCAAAAGCAGAGTGTGTTTCTTGTAAGGCGAGCTAGCATTTGTTTCCCAATCCTAAATGGAGATGAATCACATGCAGTTTCTTGTCCTACGAGTAAGAGATGTTTTCTGGTTATAAGAGTCACTATTGCGCTACCATTGTCATATACAGGGCAAATAGCACTGGCGTCTGTTCCCAGCATGTACAGTGTATTGGACTGAAGAGCATCTACTGTTTTTGTCAGTTTCCTAAGCAGAGTTGAACTAGATATGGCCACTGTGTGCTAGGAAGCACAGTTCTTTTGTTCTGAGAATGCTCACTGTTCTGGCCTTATAGGAAAGACATTAGAGTAGAAGCGTGCTCCTTTCTCAAAAGCAGAGTGTGTTTCTTGTAAGTCAAGCTAGCGTTTGTTTCCCAGTTCTAAATGGAGTTGAATCACATGCAGTTTCTGGACCTACGAGCAACAGTTGTTTTCTGGTAAGAAGAGTCACTATTGCGCTCCCATTGTCATAAACGGGGCAAATAGCACTGGCATCTGTGTACAGATGTATTGGACTGAAGAGGATCTGCTGTTCTTGTCAGTTTCCTAAGCATAATTGAACTAGATATGGCCCGTGTGTGTAGGAAGCACAGTTCTTTTGTTCTGAGCAAGCTCACTGTTTGGACCCCATAGGAAACACAGTAGAGTAGAGGAGTGCTCTTTTCTCAAAAGCAGAGTGTGTTTCTTGTAAGGTGAGCTAGAGTTTGTTTCCCAATCAGAAATGGAGTTGAATCCCATGCAGTTTCTGGTCCTACGAGCAAGAGGTGTTTTCTGATAAGAAGAGTCACTATTGCACTCCTATTGACATACACAGTGCAAATAGCACGCGCGTCTGTTCCCAGCTAGTACAGTGTATTGGACAGAAGAGGAGCTACCGTTCTTGTCAGTTTCCTAATTAGAGTTGAACTAGATATGGCCCATGTGTGTAGGAAGCACAGTTCTTTTGTTCTGAGCAAGCTCACTGTTCAGAACCCATAGGAAACACAGTAGAGTAGAAGAGTGCTCTTTTTTCAAAAGCTGAGTGTGTTTCTTGTAAGGCAAGCTAGCATTTGTTTCCCAGTCCTAAATGGAGTTGAATCACATGCAGTTTCTTGTCCTACGAGCAAGAGTTGTTTTCTGGTAAGGAAAGTCACTATTGCACTCCCATTGCCATACACAGTGCAAATAGCACTCGTGTCTGTTCCCAGCAAGTACAGTGAATTGGACTGAAGCGGAGCTAATGTTCTTGTCAGTTTCCTAAGCAGAGTTGAACTAGATATGGCCCGTGTTTGTAGGAAGCACAGTTCTTTTGTTCTGAGCAAGCTCACTGTTCGGACCCCATAGGAAACACAGTCGAGTAGAAGACTGCTCTTTTCTCAAAATCAGAGTGTCTTTCTTGTAAGGCGAGCTAGCGTTTGTTTCCCATTCCTAAATGGAGTTGAATTACATCCAGTTTTTGGTCCTATGAGCAAGAGTTGTTTTCTGGTAAGGAAAGTCACTATTGTGCTCCCATTGCCATACACAGTGCAAATAGCACTCGCGTCTGTTCCCAGCAAGTACAGTGTATTGGACTGAAAAGGAGCTACTGTTCTTGTCAGTTTCCTAAGCAGAGTTGAACTAGATATGGCCCATGTGTGGAGGAAGCACAGTTCTGTTGTTCTGAGCAAGCTCACTGTTCGGTCCCCATAGGATACACAGTAGAGTAGAAGAGTGCTCTTTTCTCAAAAGCAGTGTGTGTTTCTTGTAAGGTGAGCTAGCGTTTGTTTCCCAGTCCTAAATAGAGTTGAATCCCATGCAGTTTCTTGTCCTACGAGCAAGAGTTGTTTTCTGGTAAGAAGAGTCACTATTGTGCTCCCATTGCCATACACAGTGCAAATAGCACTCGCGTCTGTTCCCAGCAAGTGCAGTGTATTGGACTGAAGAAGAGCTACTGTTCTTGTCAGTTTCCTAAGCAGTGTTGAACTAGATATGGCCCATGTGTGTAGGAAACACAGTTCTTTTGTTCTGAGCAAGCTCTCTGTACGGACCTCATAAGAAACACAGTAGAGTAGAAGACTGCTCTTTTCTCAAAAGCAGATTGTGTTTCTTGTAAGGCGAGCTAGCGTTTGTTTCCCAATCCTAAATGGAGATGAATCACATGCAGTTGCTTGTTCTTCAAGTAAGAGATGTTTTCTAGTAAGAAGAGTCACTATTGCGCTCCCATTGTCATACACAGGGCAAATAGCACTGGCGTCGGTTACCAGCATGTACAGTGTATTGGACTGAAGAGCATCTACTGTTTTCTCAATTTCCTAAGCAGAGTTGAACTAGATATGGCCCGTGTGTGTAGGAAGCACAGTTCTTTTGTTCTGAGATTGCTCACTGTTCAGCCTTATAGGAAATACATTAGAGTAGAAGAGTGCTCCTTTCTCAAAAGCAGAGTGTGTTTCTTGTAAGTCAAGCTAGCGTTTGTTTCCAAGTCCTAAATGGAGTTGAATCACATGCAGTTTCTGGTCCTAAGAGCAAGAGTTGTTATCTGGTAAGAAGAGTCACTATTGCGCTTCCATTGTCATAAACGGGGCAAATAGCACTGGCATCTGTTCCCACCAAGTACAGTGTATTTGAATGAAGAGGAGCTGCTGTTCTTGTCAGTTTCCTAAGCATAATTGAACTAGATATGGCCCTTGTGTGTAGGAAGCACAGTTCTTTTGTTCTGAGCAAGCTCACTGTTCGGACCCCATAGGAAACACAGTAGAGTAGAGGAGTGCTCCTTTCTCAAAAGCAGAGTGTGTTTCTTGTAAGGCAAGCTAGCATTTGTTTCCCAGTCCTAAATGGAGTTGAATCACATGCTGTTTTTGGTCCTACGAGCAAGAGTTGTTTTCTGGTAATAAAGTCACTGTTGCGTTCCCATTGCCATACACAGTATAAATAGCACTCGCATCTGTTCCCAGCAAGCACAGTGTATTGGACTGAAACGGAGCTACTGTTCTTGTCAGATTCCTAAGCAGAGTTGAAATAGATATGGCCCGTGTGTGTAGGAAGCACAGTTATTTTGTTCTGAGCAAGCTCATTGTTCGGACCCCATGTGAACCACAGTAGAATAGAAGACTGCTCTTTTCTCAAAAGCAGAGTGTGTTTCTTGTAAGGCGAGCTAGCGTTTGTTTCCCAGTCCTAAATGGATTTGAATCACATGCAGTTTTTGGTCCTACGAGCAAGAGTTGTTTTCTGGAAAGGAAAGTCACTATTGTGCTCCCATTTACATACACAGTGCAAATAGCACTCGCATCTGTTCCCAGCAAGTACAGTGTATTGGACTGAAGCGGAGCTACTGTTCTTGTCAGTTTCCAAAGCAGAGTTGAACTAGTTATGGCCCCTGTGTGTAGGAAGCATAGTTCTTTTGTTCTGAGCAAGCTCACTGTTCGGACCCCATAGGAAACACAGTAGAGTAGAAGAGTGCTCTTTTCTCAAAAGCAGTGTGTGTTTCTTGTAAGGCTAGCTAGCGTTTGTTTTCCAGTTCTAAATGGAGTTGAATCACATGCAGTTTCTGTTCCTATGAGCAAGAATTGTTTTCTGGGAAGAAGAGTCACTATTGTGCTCCCATTGTCATACACAGGGCAATTAGCACTCGCATCTGTTCCCAGCAAGTACAGTGTATTGGACTGAAGTGGAGCTACTGTTCTTGTCAGTTTCCTAAGCAGAGTTGAACTAGATATGGCCCATGTGTATGGGAAGCACAGTTCTTTTGTTCTGAGCAATCTCACTGTTCGGATCCCATAGGATACACAGTAGAGTAGAAGAGTGCTCTTTCCTCA
The DNA here is from genome assembly GCF_949786415.1 of Peromyscus eremicus. Classification (NCBI taxonomy): domain Eukaryota; kingdom Metazoa; phylum Chordata; class Mammalia; order Rodentia; family Cricetidae; genus Peromyscus; species Peromyscus eremicus. The sequence continues at coordinate 165,035 of NW_026735062.1, forward strand.
AAAGCAGAGTTTGTTCCTTCTAAGGCGAGCTAGCGTTTGTTTCCCAGTCCTAAATGGAGTTGAATCACATGCAGTTTCTTGTCCTAGGAGCAAGAGTTGTTTTCTGGTAAGAAGAGTCACTATTGTGCTCCCATTTCCATACACAGTGCAAATAGCACTCGAGTCTCTTCCCAGCAAGTACAGTGTATTGGACTGAAGCGGAGCTACTGTTCTTGTCAGTTTCCTAAGCAGAGTTGAACTAGATATGGCCCATGTGTATAGGAAGCACAGTTCTTTTATTCTGAGCAAGCTCACTGTTCGGATTCCATAGGATACACAGTAGAGAAGAAGCGTGCTCTTTTCTCCAAAGCAGAGTGTGTTTCTTGTAAGGCGAGCTAGCATTTGTTTCCCAGTCCTAAATGGAGTTGAATCACATGCAGTTTCTTGTCCTACGAGCAAGAGTTGTTTTCTGGTAAGAAGAGTCACTATTGCGCTCCCATTGTCATACACAGGGCAAATAGCACTGGCGTCTGTTCCCAGCATGTACAGTGTATTGGACTGAAGAGGACCTACTGTTCTAGTCACTTTCCTAAGCAGAATTGAACTAGATAACGCGGTATTTGTAGGAAGCACAGTTCTTTTTTTCTGAGCAAACTCACTGTTCTGGTCCTATAGGAAACACAGTAGAGTAGAAGAGTGCTCTTTTCTCAAAAGCAGAGTGTGTTTCTTGTAAGACGAGCTAGCGTTTGTTTCCCAGTCCTAAATGGAGTTGAATCACATGCAGTTTCTTGTCCTACGAGCAAGAGTTGTTTTCTGGTAAGGAAAGTCACTATTGTGCTCCCATTGCCATACACAGTGCAAATATCATTCGCGTCTGTTCCCAGCAAGTACAGTGTATTGGACTAAAGCGGAGCTACTGTTCTTGTCAGTTTCCTAAGCAGAGTTGAACTAGATATGGCCCATGTGTGTAGGAAGCACAGTTCTTTTGTTCTGAGAATACTCACTGTTCTGGCCTTATAGGAAAGACATTAGAGTAGAAGAGTGCTCTTTTCTCAAAACCATAGTGTGTTTCTTGTAAGGCGAGCTAGCGTTTGTTTCCCAGTCCTAAATGGAGTTGAATCACATGCAGTGTCTGGTCCTACGAGCAAGAGTAGTTTTCTGGTAAGAAGAGTCACTATTGTGCTCCCATTGTCATACACAAGGCAAATACCACCGGCGTCTAATCCCAGCAAGTAGAGTGTATTGGACTGAAGAGGATCTACCTTTCTTGTCAGTTTCCTAAGCAGAGTTGAACTAGATATGGCCCGTGTGTGTAGGAAGCACAGTTCTTTTGTTGTGAGCAAGCTCACTGTTCGGACCCCATAGGAAACACAGTAGAGTAGAAGAGTGCTCTTTTCTCAAAAGCAGAGTGTGTTTCCTGTAAGGCAAGCTAGCGTTTGTTTCCCTGTCCTAAATGGAGTTGAATCACATCCTGTTTTTGGTCCTACGAGCAAGAGTTTTTTTCTGGTAAGGAAAGTCACTATTGCGCTCCAATTTCTATACACAGTGCAAATAGCACTCGCGTCTGTTCCCAGCAAGTACAGTGTATTGGACTGGAGCGGAGCTACTGTTCTTTTCAGTTTCCTAAGCAGAGTTGAACTAGATATGGCCCGTGTCTGTAGGAAGCACAGTTCTTTTATTCTGAGCAAGCTCACTGTTCGGATTCCATAGGATACACAGTAGAGTAGATGAGTGCTCTTATCTCAAAGGCAGAGTGTGTTTCTTGTAAGGCGAGCTGGCATTTGTTTCCCAGTCCTAAATGGAGTTGAATCACATGCAGTTTCTTGTCCTACGAGCAAGAGTTGTTTTCTGGTAAGAAGAGTCACTATTGTGCTCCCATTGTCATACACAGGCAAATAGCACTGGCGTCTGTTCCCAGCATGTCCAGTGTATTGGACTGAAGAGGATCTACTGTTCTTGTCACTTTCCTAAGCAGAATTGAACTGTATAAGGCGATATTTGTAGGAAGCACAGTTCTTTTGATCTGAGCAAGCTCACTGTTCTGGCACTATGGGAAACACAGTAGAGTAGAAGAGTGCTCTTTTCTCAAAATCAGAGTGTGTTTCCTGTAAGGCGAACTAGAGTTTGTTTCCCAGTCCTAAATGGTGTTGAATCACATGCAATTTCTGGTCCTATGAGCATGAATTTTTTCTGGTAAGAAGAGACACTATTGCGCTCCCATTGTCATACACAGGGCAATTAGCACTGGCGTCTGTTCCCAGCATGTACAGTGTATTGGACTGAAGAGGATCTACTGTTCTTGTCAGTTTCCTAAGCCGAATTGAACTAGATATGGCCGTGTGTGTAGGAAGCACAGTTCTTTTGTTCTGAGTAAGCTCACTGTTCTGGCCCTATAGGAAACAAAGTAGAGTAGAAGAGTGATTTTTCGAAAAAGCAGAGTGTGTTTCTTGTAAGGAGAGCTAGCGTTTGGTTCCCAGTCCTAAATGGAGTTGAATCACATGTAGTTTTTGGTTCTACGAGCAAGAGTTGTTTTCTGGTAAGGAAAGTCACTATTGCGCTCCCATTGCCATACAAAGTGCAAATAACACTCGCGTCTGTTCCCAGCAAGTACAGTGTATTGGACTGAAGAGGAGCTACTGTTCTTGTCAATTTCCAAAGCAGAGTTGAACTAGATATGGCCCGTGTGTGTAGGAAGCACAGTTCTTTTGATCTGAGCAAGCTCACTCTTCGGACACCATAGGAAACACAGTAGAGTAGAAGAGTGCTCTTTTCTCAAAAGCACAGTGTGTTTCTTGTAAGGCGAGCTAGCGTTTGTTTCCCAGTCCTAAATGGAGTTGAATCCCATGCAGTTTCTTGTCCTAGGAGGAAGAGTTGTTTTCTGGTAAGAAGAGTCACTATTGCGCTCCCATTGTCATACACAGGGCAAATAGCACTGGCGTCTGTTCCCAGCAAGTACAGTGTATTGGACTGAAGAGGTTCTACTGTTCTTGTCAGTTTCCTAAGCAGAATTGAACTAGATATGGCCGTATTTGTAGGAAGCACAGTTGTTCTTCTGAGCAAAGTCACTGTTCTGGCCCTATAGGAAACACAGTAGAGTAGAACAGTGCTCTTTTCTCAAAAGCAGAGTGTGTTTCTTGTAAGGCGAGCTAGAGTTTGTTTCCCAGTCCTAAATGGAGTTGAATCACATGCTGTTTCTTGTCCTACGAGCAAGAGTTGTTTTCTGGTAAGGAAAGTCACTTTTGTGCTCCCATTGCCATACACAGTGCAAATAGCACTCGCGTCTGTTCCCAGGAAGTACAGTGAATTGGACTGAAGCGGAGCTAATGTTCTTGTCAGTTTCCTAAGCAGAGTTGAACTAGATATGGCCCCTGTTTGTAGGAAGCACAGTTCTTTTATTCTGAGCAAGCTCACTGTTTAGACACCATAGGAAACACAGTCGAGTAGAAGAGTGCTCTTTTCTCAAAAGCAGTGTGTGTTTCTTGTAAGGGGAGCAAGCGTTTGTTACCCAGTCCTAAATGGAGTTGAATCACATGCAGTTTCTTGTCCTACGAGCAAGAGTTGTTTTCTGGTAAGAAGAGTCACTATTGTGCTCCCATTGTCATACACAGGGCAAATAGCACTGGCGTATGTTCACAGCATGTACAGTGTACTGGACTGAAGAGGATCTACTGTTCTTGTCAGTTTCTTAAGCAGAATTGAACTAGATATGGCCATGTGTGTAGGAAGCACAGTTCTTTTTTTCTGAGCAAGCTCACTGTTCTGGCCCTATAGGAAACACAGTAGAGTAGAAGAGTGCTCTTGCCTCAAAAGCAGAGTGTGTTTCTTGTAAGGCTAGCTAGCGTTTGTTTCCCAGTCCTAAATGTAGTTGAATCACATGCAGTTTTTCGTCCTATGAGCAACAGTTTTTTTCTGGTAAGGAAAGTAACTATTGCTCTCCCACCGCCATACACAGTGCAAATAGCACTGGCGTGTGTTCCCAGCAAGTACAGTGTATTGGACTGAAGAGGAGCTACCGTTCTTGTCAGTTTCCTAAGCAGAGTTGAACTAGATATGGCCGTGTGTGTAGGAAGCACATTTCTTTTGTTCTGAGCAAGCTCACTCTTCGGACCCCATAGGAAACACAGTAAAGTAGAAGAGTCCTGTTTTTTCAAAAGCAGAGTGTGTTTCTTATAAGGAGAGCTAGCATTTGTTTCCCAATCACATATGGAGTTGAATCCCATGCAGTTTCTGGTCCTATGAGCAAGAGTTGTTTTCTGAAAAGAAGAGTCACTATTGCGCTCCTATTGCCATACACAGTGCAAATAGCACTCGCGTCTGTACCCAGCAAGTACAGTGTATTGGACTGAAGAGGAGCTACAGTTCTTGTCAGTTTCATAAGCAGAGTTGAACTAGATATGGCCCGTGTGTGTAGGAAGCACAGTTCTTTTGTTCTGAGCAAGCTCACTGTTCGGACCCCATAGGAAACACAGTAGAGAAGAGGGGTCTTTTCTCAAAAGCAGAGTGTGTTTCTTGTAAGGCGAGCTAGCGTTTGTTTCCCAGTCCTAAATGGAGTTGAATCACATGCAGTTTCTGGTCCTACCAGCAAGAGTTGTTTTCTGGTAAGAAGAGTCACTATTGTGCTCCCATTGTCATATACAAGGCAAATAGCACTGGCGTCTAATCCCAGCAAGTACAGTGTATTGGACTGAAGAGGAGCTACTGTTCTTGTCAATTTCCAAAGCAGAGTTGAACTAGATATGGCCCGTGTGTGTAGGAAGCACAGTTCTTTTGTTCTGAGCAAGCTCACTGTTTGGACCCCATAGGAAACACAGTAGAGTAGAGGAGTGCTCTTTTCTCAAAAGCAGAGTGTGTTTCTTGTAAGGTGAGCTAGTGTTTGTTTCCCAATCAGAAATGGAGTTGAATCCCATGCAGTTTCTGGTCCTACGAGCAAGAGGTGTTTTCTGATAAGAAGAGTCACTATTGCACTCCTATTGACATACACAGTGCAAATAGCACGCATGTCTGTTCCCAGCTAGTACAGTGTATTGGACTGAAGAGGAGCTACCGTTCTTGTCAGTTTCCTAATTAGAGTTGAACTAGATATGGCCCGTGTGTGTAGGAAGCACAGTTCTTTTGTTCTGAGCAAGCTCACTGTTCAGACCCCATAGGAAACACAGTAGAGTAGAAGAGTGCTCTTTTTTCAAAAGCTGAGTGCGTTTCTTGTAAGACAAGCTAGCATTTGTTTCCCAGTCCTAAATGGAGTTGAATCACATCCTGTTTTTGGTCCTACGAGCAAGAGTTGTTTTCTGGTAAGGAAAGTCACTATTGCACTCCCATTGCCATACACAGTCCAAATAGCACTCGTGTCTGTTCCCAGCAAGTACAGTGAATTGGACTGAAGCGGAGCTAATGTTCTTGTCAGTTTCCTAAGCAGAGTTGAACTAGATATGGCCCGTGTTTGTAGGAAGCACAGTTCTTTTGTTCTGAGCAAGCTCACTGTTCGGACCCCATAGGAAACACAGTCGAGTAGAAGACTGCTCTTTTCTCAAAATCAGAGTGTCTTTCTTGTAAGGCGAGCTAGTGTTTGTTTCCCATTCCTAAATGGAGTTGAATTACATCCAGTTTTTGGTCCTATGAGCAAGAGTTGTTTTCTGGTAAAAAAAAAAGTCACTATTGTGCTCCCATTGCCATACACAGTGCAAATAGCACTCGCGTCTGTTCCCAGCAAGTACAGTGTATTGGACTGAAGCAGAGCTACTGTTCATGTCAGTTTCCTAAGCCTAGTTGAACTAGATATGGCCCCTGTGTGTAGGAAGCACAGTTCTTTTGTTCTGAGCAAGCTCACTGTTCGGAACGCATAGGAAACACAGTAGAGTAGAAGAGTGCTCTTTTCTCAAAACCAGAGTGTGTTTCTTGTAAGGCGAGCTAGCGTTTGTTTCCCAGTCCTAAATGGAGTTGAATCACCTGCAGTTTCTTGTCCTACGAGCAAGAGTTGTTTTCTGGTAAGATGAGTCACTATTGTGCTCCCCTTGTCATACACAGGGCAAATAGCACTGGCGTCTGTTCCCAGCATGTACAGTGTATTGGAATGAAGAGGATCTACTGTTCTTGTCAGTTTCCTAAGCAGAATTGAACTAGATATGGCCGTATTTGTAGGAAGCACAGTTCTTTTGTTCTGAGCAAACTCACTGTTCTTGCCCTATAGGAAACACAGTAGAGTAGAAGAGTGCTCTTTTCTCAAAAGCAGAGTGTGTTTCTTGTAAGGCGAGCTAGCGTTTGTTTCCCAGTCCTAAATGGAGTTGAATCACATGCAGTTTTTGGTCCTACGAGCAAGAGTTGTTTTCTGGTAAGGAAGGTCACTATTGTGCTCCCATTGCCATACACAGTGCAAATAGCACTCGCGTCTGTTCCCAGCAAGTACAGTGTATTGGACTGAAGTGGAGCTACTGTTCTTGTCAGTTTCCTAAGCAGAGTTGAACTAGATATGGCCCATGTGTATGGGAAGCACAGTTCTTTTGTTCTGAGCAAGCTCACTGTTCGGATCCCATAGGATACACAGTAGAGTAGAAGAGTGCTCTTTCCTCAAAAGCAGAGTTTGTTCCTTCTAAGGCGAGCTAGCGTTTGTTTCCCAGTCCTAAATGGAGTTGAATCACATGCAGTTTCTTGTACTAGGAGCAAGAGTTGTTTTCTGGTAAGAAGAGTCACTATTGTGCTCCCATTGCCATACACAGTGCAAATAGCACTCGAGTCTCTTCCCAGCAAGTACAGTGTATTGGACTGAAGCGGAGCTACTGTTCTTGTCAGTTTCCTAAGCAGAGTTGAAATAGATATGGCCCATGTGTATAGGAAGCACAGTTCTTTTATTCTGAGCAAGCTCACTGTTCGGATTCCATAGGATACACAGTAGAGAAGAAGAGTGCTCTTTTCTCCAAAGCAGAGTGTGTTTCTTGTAAGGCGAGCTAGCATTTGTTTCCCAGTCCTAAATGGAGTTGAATCACATGCAGTTTCTTGTACTACGAGCAAGAGTTGTTTTCTGGTAAGAAGAGTCACTATTGCGCTCCCATTGTCATACACAGGGCAAATAGCACTGGCGTCTGTTCCCAGCATGTACAGTGTATTGGACTGAAGAGGACCTACTGTTCTAGTCACTTTCCTAAGCAGAATTGAACTAGATAACGCGGTATTTGTAGGAAGCACAGTTCTTTTTTTCTGAGGAAACTCACTGTTCTGGCCCTATAGGAAACACAGTAGAGTAGAAGAGTGCTCTTTTCTCAAAAGCTGAGTGTGTTTCTTATAAGACGAGCTAGCGTTTGTTTCCCAGTCCTAAATGGAGTTGAATCACATGCAGTTTCTTGTCCTACGAGCAAGAGTTGTTTTCTGGTAAGGAAAGTCACTATTGTGCTCCCATTGCCATACACAGTGCAAATATCATTCGCGTCTGTTCCCAGCAAGTACAGTGTATTGGACTAAAGCGGAGCTACTGTTCTTGTCAGTTTCCTAAGCAGAGTTGAACTAGATATGGCCCATGTGTGTAGGAAGCACAGTTCTTTTGTTCTGAGAATACTCACTGTTCTGGCCTTATAGGAAAGACATTAGAGTAGAAGAGTGCTCTTTTCTCAAAAGCAGAGTGTGTTTCTTGTAAGGCGAGCTAGCGTTTGTTTCCCAGTCCTAAATGGAGTTGAATCACATGCAGTTTCTGGTCCTACGAGCAAGAGTAGTTTTCTGGTAAGAAGAGTCACTATTGTGCTCCCATTGTCATACACAAGGCAAATACCACCGGCGTCTCATCCCAGCAAGTAGAGTGTATTGGACTGAAGAGGATCTACCTTTCTTGTCAGTTTCCTAAGCAGAGTTGAACTAGATATGGCCCGTGTGTGTAGGAAGCACAGTTCTTTGTTGTGAGCAAGCTCACTGTTCGGACCCCATAGGAAACACAGTAGAGTAGAAGAGTGCTCTTTTCTCAAAAGCAGAGTGTGTTTCCTGTAAGGCAAGCTAGCGTTTGTTTCCCTGTCCTAAATGGAGTTGAATCACATCCTGTTTTTGGTCCTACGAGCAAGAGTTTTTTTCTGGTAAGGAAAGTCACTATTGCGCTGCAATTTCCATACACAGTGCAAATAGCACTCGCGTCTGTTCCCAGCAAGTACAGTGTATTGGACTGGAGCGGAGCTACTGTTCTTTTCAGTTTCCTAAGCAGAGTTGAACTAGATATGGCCCGTGTCTGTAGGAAGCACAGTTCTTTTATTCTGAGCAAGCTCACTGTTCGGATTCCATAGGATACACAGTAGAGTAGATGAGTGCTCTTATCTCAAAGGCAGAGTGTGTTTCTTGTAAGGCGAGCTGGCATTTGTTTCCCAGTCCTAAATGGAGTTGAATCACATGCAGTTTCTTGTCCTACGAGCAAGAGTTGTTTTCTGGTAAGAAGAGTCACTATTGTGCTCCCATTGTCATACACAGGCAAATAGCACTGGCGTCTGTTCCCAGCATGTCCAGTGTATTGGACTGAAGAGGATCTACTGTTCTTGTCACTTTCCTAAGCAGAATTGAACTGTATAAGGCGATATTTGTAGGAAGCACAGTTCTTTTGATCTGAGCAAGCTCACTGTTCTGGCACTATGGGAAACACAGTAGAGTAGAAGAGTGCTCTTTTCTCAAAATCAGAGTGTGTTTCCTGTAAGGCGAACTAGAGTTTGTTTCCCAGTCCTAAATGGTGTTGAATCACATGCAATTTCTGGTCCTATGAGCATGAATTTTTTCTGGTAAGAAGAGACACTATTGCGCTCCCATTGTCATACACAGGGCAATTAGCACTGGCGTCTGTTCCCAGCATGTACAGTGTATTGGACTGAAGAGGATCTACTGTTCTTGTCAGTTTCCTAAGCCGAATTGAACTAGATATGGCCGTGTGTGTAGGAAGCACAGTTCTTTTGTTCTGAGTAAGCTCACTGTTCTGGCCCTATAGGAAACAAAGTAGAGTAGAAGAGTGATTTTTCGAAAAAGCAGAGTGTGTTTCTTGTAAGGAGAGCTAGCGTTTGGTTCCCAGTCCTAAATGGAGTTGAATCACATGTAGTTTTTGGTCCTACGAGCAAGAGTTGTTTTCTGGTAAGGAAAGTCACTATTGCGCTCCCATTGCCATACAAAGTGCAAATAACACTCGCGTCTGTTCCCAGCAAGTACAGTGTATTGGACTGAAGAGGAGCTACTGTTCTTGTCAATTTCCAAAGCAGAGTTGAACTAGATATGGCCCGTGTGTGTAGGAAGCACAGTTCTTTTGATCTGAGCAAGCTCACTCTTCGGACACCATAGGAAACACAGTAGAGTAGAAGAGTGCTCTTTTCTCAAAAGCACAGTGTGTTTCTTGTAAGGCGAGCTAGCGTTTGTTTCCCAGTCCTAAATGGAGTTGAATCCCATGCAGTTTCTTGTCCTAGGAGGAAGAGTTGTTTTCTGGTAAGAAGAGTCACTATTGCGCTCCCATTGTCATACACAGGGCAAATAGCACTGGCGTCTGTTCCCAGCAAGTACAGTGTATTGGACTGAAGAGGTTCTACTGTTCTTGTCAGTTTCCTAAGCAGAATTGAACTAGATATGGCCGTATTTGTAGGAAGCACAGTTGTTCTTCTGAGCAAAGTCACTGTTCTGGCCCTATAGGAAACACAGTAGAGTAGAACAGTGCTCTTTTCTCAAAAGCAGAGTGTGTTTCTTGTAAGGCGAGCTAGAGTTTGTTTCCCAGTCCTAAATGGAGTTGAATCACATGCTGTTTCTTGTCCTACGAGCAAGAGTTGTTTTCTGGTAAGGAAAGTCACTTTTGTGCTCCCATTGCCATACACAGTGCAAATAGCACTCGCGTCTGTTCCCAGGAAGTACAGTGAATTGGACTGAAGCGGAGCTAATGTTCTTGTCAGTTTCCTAAGCAGAGTTGAACTAGATATGGCCCCTGTTTGTAGGAAGCACAGTTCTTTTATTCTGAGCAAGCTCACTGTTTTAGACACCATAGGAAACACAGTCGAGTAGAAGAGTGCTCTTTTCTCAAAAGCAGAGTGTGTTTCTTGTAAGGGGAGCAAGCGTTTGTTACCCAGTCCTAAATGGAGTTGAATCACATGCAGTTTCTTGTCCTAACGAGCAAGAGTTGTTTTCTGGTAAGAAGAGTCACTGTTGTGCTCCCATTGTCATACACAGGGCAAATAGCACTGGCGTATGTTCACAGCATGTACAGTGTACTGGACTGAAGAGGATCTACTGTTCTTGTCAGTTTCTTAAGCAGAATTGAACTAGATATGGCCGTGTGTGTAGGAAGCACAGTTCTTTTTTTCTGAGCAAGCTCACTGTTCTGGCCCTATAGGAAACACAGTAGAGTAGAAGAGTGCTCTTTGCCTCAAAAGCAGAGTGTGTTTCTTGTAAGGCTAGCTAGCGTTTGTTTCCCAGTCCTAAATGTAGTTGAATCACATGCAGTTTTTTCGTCCTATGAGCAACAGTTTTTTTCTGGTAAGGAAAGTAACTATTGCTCTCCCACCGCCATACACAGTGCAAATAGCACTGGCGTGTGTTCCCAGCAAGTACAGTGTATTGGACTGAAGAGGAGCTACCGTTCTTGTCAGTTTCCTAAGCAGAGTTGAACTAGATATGGCCGTGTGTGTAGGAAGCACATTTCTTTTGTTCTGAGCAAGCTCACTCTTCGGACCCCATAGGAAACACAGTAAAGTAGAAGAGTCCTGTTTTTTCAAAAGCAGAGTGTGTTTCTTATAAGGAGAGCTAGCATTTGTTTCCCAATCACATATGGAGTTGAATCCCATGCAGTTTCTGGTCCTATGAGCAAGAGTTGTTTTCTGAAAAGAAGAGTCACTATTGCGCTCCTATTGCCATACACAGTGCAAATAGCACTCGCGTCTGTACCCAGCAAGTACAGTGTATTGGACTGAAGCAGAGCTACTGTTCTTGTCAGTTTCCTAAGCAGAGTTGAACTAGATATGGCCCGTGTGTGTAGGAAGCACAGTTCTTTTGTTCTGAGCAAGCTCACTGTTCGGACCTCATAGGAAACACAGTCGAGTAGAAGAGTGCTCTTTTCTCTAAAGCAGAGAGTGTTTCTTGTAAGGCGAGCTAGCGTTTGTTTCCCAGTCCTAAATGGAGTTGAATCACATGCAGTTTTTTGGTCCTACGAGCAAAAGTTTTTTTTTGGTAAGGAAAGTCACTATTGTGCTCCCATTGCCATACACAGTACATATAGCACTCGTGTCTGTTCCCAGCAAGTGCAGTGTATTGGAATGAAGAGGAGCCACTGTTCTTGTCAGTTTCCTAAGCAGAGTTGAACTAGATATGGCCCATGTGTGTAGGAAACACAGTTCTTTTGTTCTGAGCAAGCTCACTTTTCTGGCCCTATAGGAAACACAGTGGAGTAGAAGAGTGCTCTTTTCCCCAAAAGCAGAGTGTGTTTCTTGTAAGTTGAGCTAGCGTTTGGTTCCAAGTCCTAAATGGAGTTGAATCACTTGCAGATTCTGGTCCTACCAGCAAGAGTTGTTTTCTGGTAAGAAGAGTCACTATTGTGCTCCCGTTGTCATACACAAGGCAAATAGCACTGGCGTCTAATCCCAGCAAGTACAGTGTATTGGACTGAAGAGGATCTACCTTTCTTGTCAGTTTCCTAAGCAGAGTTGAACTAGATATGGCCCGTGTGTGTAGGAAGCACAGTTCTTTTGTTCTGAGCAAGCTCACTGTTCGGACCCCATAGCAAAAACAGTAGAGCAGAAGACTGCTCTTTTCTCAAAAGCAGAGTGTGTTTCTTGTAAGTCAAGCTAGCATTTGTTTCCCAGTCCTAAATGGAGTTGAATCACATGCAGTTTTTGGTCCTATGAGCAAGAGTTGTTTTCTGGTAAGAGGAGTCACTATTGTGCTCCCATTGTCATGCACAGGGAAAATAGCACTGGCGTCTGTTCCCAGCAAGTACAGTGTATTGGACTGAAGAGGATCTACTGTTCTTTTCATTTTCGTAAGCAGAATTGAACTAGATATGGCCCGTGTGTGTAGGAAGCACAGTTCTTTTGTTCTAAGCAAGCTAACTGTTTTGGCCCTATAGGAAACACTGTAGAGTAGAAGAGTGATCATTTCTCAAAAGCAGAGTGTGTTTCTTGTAAGGCGAGCTAGCTGTTTCCTATGTGGCCAGAACAGTGAGCTTGCTCAGAACAAAAGAACTGTGCTTCCTACACACATGGGCCATATCTAGTTCAACTCTGCGTCGAAAACTGACAAGAACAGTAGATCCTCTTCAGTCCAATACACTGTACATGTTGGGAACAGACGCCAGTGCTCTTTGCCCTGTGTATGACAATGGGAGCGCAATAGTGACTCTCTTACCAGAAAACAACTCTTGCTCGTAGGACAAGAAACTGCATGTGAATCAACTCCATTTAGGACTGAGAAACAAACGCTAGCTCGCCTTACAAGAAACACACTGTGCTTTTGAGAAAAGAGCACTCTTCTACTCTACTGTGTTTCCTAAAGTGCCAGAACAGTGAGCTTGCTCAGAACAAAAGAACTGTGCTTCCTACACACACGGGCCATATCTAGTTCAATTCTGCTTAGGAAACTGACAAGAACAGTAGAACCCCTTCAGTCCAATACACTGAACTTGCTGTGAAAAGACGACAGTGCTATTTGCACTGTGTATGACAATGGGAGCACAAAAGTGACTCTTGTTACCACAAAGCAACTCTTGGTCCTAGGACCACAAACTGCTTGGGACTCAACTCCTTTTAGGACTGTGAAACAAACGATAGCTTGCCTTACAAGAAACACACTCTGCTTTTGAGAAAAGAACACTCTTCTACTCTACTGTGTTTCCTATAGGGCCAGAACACTGAGCTTGCTCAGAACAAAATAATGTGCTTCATACACACAAGGGCCATATCTAGTTCAACTCTGCATAGGAAACTGACATGAACAGTAGCTCTTCTTCAGTCCAATACACTGTACTTGCTGGGAACAGACGCCAGTGCTATTTGCACTGTGTATGACAATGGGAGCACAATAGTGACTTCCCTTACCAGAAAACAACTCTTGCTCGTAGGACCAAAAACTGCATGTTATTCGACTCCATTTACGACTGGGAAATAAACGCTAGCTCGCCTTACAAGAAACACACTCTGCTTTTGAGAAAAGAGCACTCTTCTCCTCTACTGTGTTTCCTATAGGGCCAGAAGAGAGAGCTTGCTCAGAACAAAAGAACTGTGCTTCCTACACACACGGGCCATATCTAGTTCAACTCTGCTTAGGAAACTGACAAGAACAGTAGCTCTTCTTCAGTCCAATACACTGTACTTGCTGGGAACAGACGCGAGTGCTATTTACACTGAGTACAGCAAAGGGAGCACAATAGTGTCTCTTCTTACCAGAAAACGACTCTTGCTCATAGGACCAGAAACTGCATGGGATTCAACTCCATTTAGGACTGGGAAACAAACGCTAGCTTGACTTACAAGAAACACACTCTGCTTTTGAGAAAGGGGCACTCTTCTACTCTACTGTGTTTCCTATAGCGCCAGAACAGTGAGCTTGCTCAGAACAAAAGAACTGTGCTTCCTACACACACGGGCCATATCTAGTTCAACTCTGCTTAGGAAACTGACTAGAACAGTAGCTCCTCTTCAGTCCAATACACTGTACGTGCTGGGAACAGATGTGAGTGCTATTTGCACTGTGTACAGCAATGGGAGTGCAATAGTGACTCTTCTTACCAGAAAACAACTCTTGCTCGTAGGACCAGAAACTGCATGTGATTCAACTCCACTAAGGACTGGGAAACAAACGCTATCTTGCCTTACTGGAAACAAGTTCTGCTTTTGAGAAAAGGGCACACTTCTACTCTATTGTGTTTCCTATGGGGTCCGAACAGTGAGCTTGCTCAGAAAAAAAGAACTGTGCTTCCTACACACACGGGCCATATCTAGTTCAACCCTGCTTAGGAAACTGACAAGACCAGTAGCTCCTCTTCAGTCCAATACACTGTACTTGATTGGAACAGACAGAAGTGCTATTTGTACTGTGTATGGCAATGGGAGCGTAATAGTGACTCTTCTTACCAAAAAACAACTCTACTCGTAGGACCAGAAACTGCATGTGATTCAACTTCATTTAGGACTGGGAAACAAAAGCTAGCTCGCCTTACAAGAAACACACTCTGCTTTTGAGAAAAGAGCACACTTTTACACTACTGTGTTTCGTATGTGGTCCGAACAGTGATCTTGCTCAGAACAAAAGATCTGTGCTTCCTACACACACATG